>NW_006408573.1:2225867-2255596 GCF_000296735.1 Chrysochloris asiatica
TTGAGACATTTTATAATCATTTTTCTGAATTCTTTCTCAGGTATCTCCAAGGCCTGCCCTCCTTCCATCATGGAGAGAAGGTCTACTTCTTGTTCATTTGTCTCAGATATTTTATCTTTTATCTGGACATGTGCCGATACGGTCATCCGCTTTTGCTTCTTGGACATGTTTAATGTTTACCTGTGGCCCTAATAATTAATTATGTGTTTTGGTAATTTTTTATGTTTTCTGATTACCTCCAGGAAGATGTGATCAGGATGTGGTCTTCCCTTTTCACTCTTCTTGTTGCTTAACTCAGAGTAACTTTTTTGGGCCTCAGTTGGCCTCGGCGGCGGGCCATTTGGGCCTCAGGCGGGTGGGTTGAGCCTAGGGCGGGCGGCTTGGTCCTCTGGGGCCCAGGTATCAGCAGCTGGGCATCGGGCAGCTTGGGCCTCAGTGGGCGGTTTGGGCAGATTGGGCCTCCGGGGGCCTGTGCCTCGGGGACAGGGCTGACAGAGGTTTGGGTCTCAGGGGCACGGGGCCCTGGCGACCGGGCTATGCAGCGGCTTGGGCCTCAGGGGCCTTGGGCCTCCGTGAAAAGGCTACGCAGCGGGTTTGGCCTTGGGGGCCCTGGACCTCGGCAGCGACCGGGCCTTTGTTGGGCCTGGGCCTTTGTGACCAGTGTTTGGGTGGGTTGGGCCTCAGGGCAAGTCTTGGCTTCAGTGGGAGTGTCTAGGCCTTGGGAGGGCCATGGCCTCAGTGGGCGGGCCTGTGCCTTGGGCGTTCCTGAGCCTTGGTGGCTTGGCAGAGGGCTGGTCTTGGCCGGGCAGTAGAGGGCTGGGGGTAATGGCTGCAGGGAGGTAGTGTCTGTATTTGATGGCGTAAAAGATGCCTCTCTCAGTCTCTCCATACCGTGGGTATCCCGAACTTCCTGATATCAGTGCCGATATCCCTCTCTATTTGTTTGGCTTTGATAGTTTATGCTTCCTTTTCTCTGGAAATGCAGCCTTCTACATGGGGTTGCTCTAGCCCTGCATTCCAAGGTCTGCAGGGGGCAGAGGCACTCGCCAGCGTGGGCGTGGAAGCGGGAGCTTCGTGTAGGCAGGCAAAAGCTCAAAAATGCCTGTAATTCTTCAGCAATTTGATCTTTTAAAAAAAACAAGTTCAGAATATTGAAATATAAGATCTTATGTTTGTTCGAAGGCTGTCTGTCTGCTAGACAAAGGTTTCCTGTGTATGATTCCTTCCCTTTTCCCCGGAGCCCTACCTGAGCTTCCTGGTCTGGGAAGTGCCGGTCCCCTTCTCGATATGTTTTTAATATAATATATATTATACATACTTTAAGGAGCTGTGGTAGCGTAGTGGTTACTAATTGGGCTGCGAACCTTACGGTCAGTGGTTCGAAACTACCAGCCGCTCCGCGGGAGAAAGATGAGCCTTTCTACTCCCGTAAGGATTTACACCCTCGGAAACCCTGTACAGGGTCGCTATGGGTTGGAACCTACTTGAGGCACTTAACAACAACAACAACAATACATACTTTAATGTATCTCTGGTGAGTCACATGTGATTAAGAAAATTCTTTTTATCAGCTATTTTCATGAATTTTAAACGTTGGTAATCTTTGACTTCAAGCAGGTTCCAAAGTTTCTGATATAAGTAGAATACTTCTTTTTTTTTAATTTAAAAATAATTATTGCATTTTTTTTTACCAGAATTTTTGTCAGTAGTAAATCATAGCATTTAACATCTTTGAGTGAATATTTTGGAGTGATACTATCCGCAAATTATGCATTGTGGCATATGTGTAGTGCATATTGATAAGGATGAGATGTACAAAAAAACAATCAAGATCCCAAAAACAGATGGCCGGCTGTAGTGGGTTTTGTCATAAGTTAAATATGTTGAAAATCAGGGACAGCCTATATTGGATTTTGTATACTGAACTATCCTTGTATTCCTAGAATGAATTCTACTTTGTCATGGAATTGTATTCTTTCGTTGTGTTATCTGATTTGGATTTTATTTCTGCCTATTTAGGAATTTTGCATTGATTTTCATTATAAATTTTGGTCATTGCATGTATGCGCTTTCATTGTCAGTTTTGATACATCGTTTTGTATCTTCCTATGAAATATTTTAGACAATTTAAAATTTCAGTGCTCTTAAACAATTTAAAGGGTTTGAAATTATCATTCCTTAATTGCTTGGTAGAATTCCTTTTTAAAACTCTCTGGGCCTCTATTTTTGCTTGGAGATAGTTACCTCTTTTGGATTCAACTTTGGTAATCAATCTATTCCTTAAAAATTATCCACTTAATTCATGTTCTTTAGTTTCTTTTCTTGGAATTGAGCAAATGTATCTTTTATCTTCTGAGGTTAATGTTGTTTTATGCCATTGAGTCAATATAGGGTTTCCAAGGAATGGCTGGTGGGTTTGAACCGCTAACTTTGTACTTAGCAGTCCAGTGCTTATCTTACAGTGCCACACTAGGACTCCAAAAGCAGTGTATACTTAATTTATCATCAATATTAAAACTTTAATTATTTCTAAAATAACTATTGTACAATATTAAATAAGACATTTCGTTTCTAATTATTTTCCTATCTTTTGACAGGCCCTGAAGAAGAAAGTGACGATGCTCCTGACCTTGAAGGCAGAGATCCTGATACTTGGCATGTTGCTTTTAAGATCTCATGGGACATAGAGACTCCAGGCTTGGCAATACCCCTTCACCAAGGAGACTGCTACTTTATGCTTGGTAATTTTAGGAGAATCAGGATGATAATGATGTTCTACTGCACGCATTTAGGTTGTTGGGTGCATATTTTGAATATGCCTTTTGCAGTAAGCTTTTCAAACATTTATAGTAAAAATGGCATTTCTTTATAAAAACATGGAGCTAGTTTTTAGATACTACTAATTTATCAGTGTGATGTTTCTGAAATATTTTACTCTGTGGAAAGATTCCCACAAACACGAGAGCTTTTTCTCGTTTTGCATTTAGTTTCTTCTCAGTAACAACAGAGCTAACAACCAGGCCTCGTTTGTTTCCACTGGTTCTTGGGGAAAGGATGTTTCATCTGTGATTAGGTTATCTGAAACTGGGAGGGCCATAGTCTTTCTTTTTGCTTCTTTGCTCTTAAGTGTTTTAGTTTGGATTTCCTACTAGTTTTATAGTTCACAGTGTATAGACAGTACGCCTTGTTACTCACAGATTTTCTTAGGGCTCATTCTCGCTGTTTCTAGCTCCTGATTGCTCAGAGTTTACCTCACTCCTACCTACTTGAGGGCTGTGCTCATGAGTTGGTTGTGGAGCCAGGAAGCACTAGGGGTCAAGTATAGAACTTATGATATGAATTAATTTCTAATACATTGGGCGTTATCTCTAGGCACTGTGTACAGTTTTGAGGGAGACAGGGATGAATCCATTTGGTCCTTGCTTTTTAAGATTTCAGAGCTCTTCAGGTATTTTCCAAATTTCAGTGATTCACTAAAACAGCATTGTTACCTATTGCTTTTTTTTTTTTTTTTTTAAGTTTTTATTGTGAATTGAGTGATTAGTTTACATGGGAAAACATCAGTTTACACCCATGGTTTCATTGCAATGATTACAATCTCCTCTGTGCATCATTATTCAACAGTATTTGCTTCTATGTTATCTATTACTTTTGTTTGCCAAAGATGTTGAGTCGAGTCCTATTCTGTGCTTTTTACAAAGGAGTTGAGGAACTTTTAAAGAGATGCTGGCTATATAATGTTACCAATCTCAGATTTGGGTTTTTATGTTAGCAGGAGGCTTGGAAGTTCATTAGATGGTTACCTCCAAACATTATGATTTGGCTTAAGAGTAAATGGATATTCATTTCTTAATAAACTCTATTCTCTTGGTCACTTTTTCCAGGAGTTTCAGTTAGTAATTTAAAAAATGAGAGTCAAAATGGTACCATTTTTGAAAAGCTTTATTATTTTTTTCTGGATCTAGTGGAAGGAGCTCTGGTAGCATAGTGGTTACGAATCGGGCCAGCAGTTCGAAACTACCAGCTGCTCCATGGGAGAAAGATGAGGCGTTCTGCTCCCATAAAGATTAACAGCCTCAGAAATTCTGTGCAGGGTCGCTATGAGTCGGAACCGACTCCACAGCACATAACAACAACAACAGTGGTAATAAATATTCAGTGTAAAAGATCTATAGAGCCCTGGTATGTAGCTATAGGATAAACACAGGATTGCAAGGTCAGTTTGAACCACAAGATTGGCGGTTCAAACTCAACAGTTGCTCCTCAGAAACCCTGTACTGGGTCGATATGATTTGGAATCTATTCGACAGCATTTAATGGCAATAACAACGTGGTAATAAGTTCTCAGTGTCAAAGTTCTACTACCACCCATTTGTTTAACAATATGTATTCTCTGGACTCCTGGTATGGTACTGTAGGATTAGCACTGGACTATGAAACACAAGGTCAGCAGTTCAAACCTCTCAGCTGCTCCTCGGAAACCTTACGCAGGTCACTATGAGTCGGAGTCGACTCAACAGCACTTTACAACAGCAACAACAACATGTGTTCTTTGCTGAATTAAAACATGCTCATTTTAGGGAAAATTAGCTCTGAAAGTAGAAATGATAAAAGAATCTCAAAATCAGACCATCGTGTCTGATTTAGTATGGTCTTTTCTAGTGTTTCTTCCTATAAATACTTATATATGTCCTGGTGGTTACAAGTAAACGTTTCTTTAATCTTCTCAATAACCCAGAGAAACAGATACTTACTTGATTGCAAAAGAAGACATAGAGGTGGGAGGAAGTTACTTAGGCATGGTTGCACAGCTAGTAAGAGGCAGGAATTAGAACTTGTCATTTACCATACTCTGACATGGGGATGCCCTTCTCCCTTCCTCCCCAACTGAGGCTCTGCCCTCCCACACATGTCCCCAGCCTGAGCGCCTCTCTCTACTGTACCTAATGGTTTTAGGATACCAGTTGTTCAGGAAGAGGTTCTGTTTGTTTTCCTTATACATTTCTTTTTAAAAGATACGTTTTTCTTGCCTCAGACATGGATTAATAATGCCAGTACTAAGTAATTACACTTTTCTTTTAAGTGGTTATCAGAAACATACATTAAAATAGAACAGAAGTTATTTTATTAGCTCTTGTAGCTAATTGAAATAGCTGGGATCCTACTGAGCTGTGCCTAGCAACACAGTGTACTCAAAGCCTACCTTGAGAATATCTTTTCTTATTAAGAGTTCATATTTGATTTCTCAGATGAATCTTCCTCCATCACCTTTTAAACAGAACAAAACAAAATGAAACTCAAAGTAACCGCGGTCAAAAACTACCTTTTCTTCTAACGTTTGAATCCAAATAGCAAAGGAGCCCCGTGGAAAGACCTTAGCTGTGTTGCTGCTACCTGAAATCTGAACTTCACGGCACTTAGGAAAAGGAAGCAGTTTAGCTCCATTTATAATAATATATTGGTCTGCAGAGGAAGTGCAGACTGAACCCTGTGTCTCAAGTCAAGACTCCAGGGGTGTCTGCTCAGGAACGTGGCGGGTGCCTGTAATAAATCCACTGCCCGTGGAAGTGAGTGAAGGCCCTGCTGGCGTTGCCTGAGGCCACACTTAACTGGGGTTGTCACGGTTTTACTTTTAAATTGCAATCTTTGCCCTAATCTCAGAGTTAGACATGACCAGATTTGCAAACAGATTTACAATTTTCACTAATTTTCCAACTAGGACTTCAATACACACTTAGGAAAACACACACTCTCTCTGTCGGTCTCGGGTGTTTCTCAGACTAGGGTGATTTATTGTACCACAGATGTTTTCCATAGACTGACTGTGGCTGAGGAGTTAGAGACTTACTTTGTGGCATGGAGACAAAGTGTGGGTTTTTTTGTGGAAGAGATTATACAGTTTGAGGGACATCAACCAAATTAATGTTCATTAACCAGGGGCTGAGTGTGGAGGTAGGGTATTTCAGGACAAGGGAAGGACTAGGTAAACATTTGGGGCAAACCTCTCCCCAGCCTCCACCCCCAACACTCCTTAATTAATTCATTGTTTTTACATGTCTACTCTATTCTCTCTGGTCTCTTTTGTGTCTTTAAGCCCAACTAAATCTCGTTTTGAGTTATCTGTTCCTATAATAATCAACTATTTTAAAACCTCAGCTGCCCAGTAAGGACTCCACTACCAAAAAGCGGGGATGTGGGTGGGGTTAGTAAATTGAAATATAGACTGGAGGATTTTGGAATTTTGCTTTATCTCACCAAGGGTTTAAGGTAGAATAATGAAAACAGTTTAGGATTTACTGTCATGTGACCAAGTTCCAGATTCATTGTCTTAATCTGGTGACTGTAGATGGTTGGGATCTCTTTTTGTCTCTGCCTCCACTGTAAAATGGGTATGTGATTCCCAGAGCTATTGTGACGATTATATGGGAAAATGTTTGCAAACTACACTTCAAACGTAGGGGGTTATTATGAAGCTAAGGACCTGGGTGGTGGTATATTGGGAACCCATACCAACAAAAGTGAGCACATGACGAACGGGGACCAAATGCCGTGTTCTCTTCTGCTGCACACCCTGTGTTTCACACATTTTGTAGCTGACTGGTACACATATATTTCCATAGCTACAAGAAAGGGAAATATCAACAACTGATCTTTGAGGGTGAGAAGCATTAACATCTAGCCATTGTTGAATCAGAATTCTGTGGTAACCACAGTCTTACTGTGGTTCAGGCTCAGTTTACTTTTAGTCTGACCAGTAGTCTTTTAAAAAAGAGATTCACCTTCCTTGACGTGGCTGTGGCTGAGAAACAGCAAGACCCAGAACACTGTGAATGTTTGACACATAGATGTCAAAAGCGTGGTATAACCTGAAAAGACACCAGGCTTCAGTCTTCTGGCATCAACGTGGGCATTGTAGTTGGAGTCTGTGGCTCTGTGAGCTGGAAGAACAGAGGCTACTAAGATTTTAAAACCTCTTAACTGGGGGTCCCCAAGGGACTTAACTTGGAGACTGGTATTGTCATAAATTCTTCAAGTTAAGACGTTTTACTCAAAGCAAAAGGCTTTTGTTATTTCTTCCTGGAACTACCCCCTTTCTTCCTCCCTCAACCTCAGAGTGACCAACTGAAGTAAAATGAACATGTAATTTATGGTTCAATCATAAATTCAAAATAATTATGCTTTATTGCCACTCGTCTTGAAATGTAGGTGCTGTGTTCTGTTTTCTGCCGAGGTGAAGGAATAGTACAGCAACAGTAATAAATTCTAACTTCAGGCTGCAGTCGGTAAGCTTAAGGAATTGCCATTTAAGTGGAAAGTGCTTGAACAGCTAAATGAGCACCTGTCATGTTTACTTTCACTTTGAAAACTAGAAACATGACAGTACAGTTTCAACTGCGTGTCCAACGTGAACTTACGGTGTTCTTTCTACCTTCTCAGCAACTAGAATATTTACTCCTTCAAAACCGAGGATGTTTCACTCCTTTGGAAACTCTCACTCTAAAATACGGCCCTAAAGGCTGGCCCTTTGAGTCCCGTGCTGTTTGGGTTGCTAGCTGATTATTATGATTGGGTTTTGTATTCACTAGCTGTCGGGAGAGGGCCTTGGCTTGTAGACTATATTCTGAGGCTAGGGACTGAGCGTGTGTTTCTAGGTACTGCCTTGAGAGGATCTCATTTCTTTTAAACTTATTTATCAGATCCAGTCTTTTGCTCATTTCTGTTTCAGTTGTGATGAGAATTTATTGAGGGCCAGAGATTGTGCTGGGAGCTTTGATGTATTTTAGTTACTCCTCATTAACAAGTCTACCAGGTTGGTAGCCCTCTGTCTCCGGCCCCTCTATTTTCCAGAAAAGGAAATTAGCAGAATTGACAGTTCATGGGCTGGGTTTCTTTTAGGGGAAATGAAAATGCTCTAAAATTAGATCATAATGATGGTTGCACAACCTTACGAACATGCTAAAATACATCAAATTGTGTACTTCAAATGAGTGAATTTTATGGTATGTGAATTATATTTTAATAAAGCTATTTTATAAAAGAAAATTGAGCTCTTTTTGTAAGTGGCCTGAGGTAATCTCACAAAATGGTTCACATCTCACTTAGCCCAGGAAATCCTATAAAAGCATACAAATCAAGAGGCTCAGATCTCCAGCTCCATTTTAGAACACCCATGAAACTGCCCAGGCCATCAAAGGTATGCATATCCAAAAAGCCACCAAGTATCTGAAAGATGTCACTTTGCAGAAACAATCAATGTGCACCATTCCTACTTTACAATGGCGGTATTGGTAGGTGTGCCCAGGCAAAACAGTTGGTTTGAACAGAGGTTGGGTGGCCCCAAAAAGTGCTCAATTTTTGCTATACATGCTCAAAAATGTAGAGAGCAATGCTGAACTTAAGGGTTTAGATGTGGATTCTCTGGTCATTGAATACATAAGATGAAGAGTGACGATATTTTAAAATTGCATTTGACTTATAGTAGGACTTCATCGTCAGCATCTTTAGTAGGAAGAGTGGCTCTGACCCAGGTGATGTGCTTTTTGCTCTCATCACCTCTACAATAACCATCGTGCCAATGCCACTCCTGGGTGAAGCACTGGCAAAGAACCAGATGGGATCTGGTGAAAGACCACCGTGAGTTTAAAGACCTTACTACAAACGCCGTCTAGGTGCTCAGCAAGACCCAGGTTTTGTTGATTGATGTGATCATCACCAATCTTTGACTGAGAAGAGGGAATGCTGTACAGCATTAAAATCTGAAGACTTTTTTTCTGTGAAGTTTGAAGGCCAGTATATAATGAAGCTATGTGTGTAGGGTAAGCACTGGACTGCTAACTGCAAGGTCAGTGATTTAAACCAAACAGTCTCTCCTCGGGAACCCTATACAGAGTCTCTAGATGTCAGAACCCTATTGGATGACATTTAGAAACAACAATAATATGTGTATTATTTAATGAAAAACCAGATAGTGTAATTGAGTTCATAAATAACAAGATATGATCCTTTTTATTATTCTGAAAATTTAATTGTTAAAAAATTTAAATTGTCAACAAAATGTTTATGTGGAAACTAAGCTCAAGAACATACTGACCGCATGGTATCAAAGGCTTCTTGAAAATACCATAAACTATTTTTACAAATAATCACTACATAGATATTTAAATATGATCCAAGTGAAAAGTTTGAAAACTGACTGTCTAGAAAGGAAAATAATATAACATCAAATCAAATTTCAGAAAGTACGTTCTATAGAGATTTGA
The DNA here is from genome assembly GCF_000296735.1 of Chrysochloris asiatica. Classification (NCBI taxonomy): domain Eukaryota; kingdom Metazoa; phylum Chordata; class Mammalia; order Afrosoricida; family Chrysochloridae; genus Chrysochloris; species Chrysochloris asiatica. The sequence continues at coordinate 2,235,128 of NW_006408573.1, forward strand.
ATAATAAAGTATATGCATTGTACTTTCGAATCCTCTTATTCAATGCAATGACAGAATCTAAAATACTAGGCAGACAGTTAATATGCCCATTAACCTGTCTCAATCAAATATTAGATATTTAAAATGAAACTTCAGTAGGTATTGAATAAAAGTCAAAATATAAATGAATTTCTTTTCAGAGGTATGTAATGTCTTTTGTAGTACAAAAAGAGAGATGTCCCTTAGAATGTCAGATATGGGAATAACTGGCTTGGTCTTCTAGTGTAAGTATCTGAGTTGAATGCACATTTTACATCTTTGAATAGCCAATGATACATCTGAAAATAATTTATAATTTTTATGGATTCCTTAATTTATGTTCTTCCCAAATTTTCTGTTGATACTTTCAGATAAATTTATATATATGTATTTAAGTTTTTATTGTGAATTGAGTGAAAATTTACATGGCAGATCATCAGTTTTACATTCAACAAATCATACACCTTTTTTTATTACAATGATTATTATCCCCTCCATGTACCATCAGTTAAAAAAGATATAATCCTTTGCAATCACTAAACTTGCGACAGGTGAAGGGGAATGTTGCAAATATCAGATCAAGGTTTTATACTCCAACCGAGTCATAGAATCATGGCCCATTTTAGTTTACTTTGTGTTTGGCCCATAACTTTGTTGTTAGTTTTTCTCCCCTGGAATTTATAATTATGTGTCTTTAGTCTCATTGATCGGAGAATCACACTATGGCGATAGTTCTATGTCACAAGTGGCTTCGTCATTTACTTTTTAAATGCTTTAATATGTACTAGCTTCTTCACACCTCCTGTAGCACAGTTGTTATACTGGGATTTCTTTTCACCATACTCTTTTGCCACCACTTGTTTGTCAGTTTGTCATACGATGGTGGCTTGCATGGTGCTGTGGTGCTGGAAACTATGTCACTGGTATTTTAAATATCAGTAGGGTCATCCATGGTGGACAGGTTATAGGAGAGCTTCCCGACTGAGGCAGACTAAGAAGAGGTGAGGCAGACTACTTCAAAATGTTTGGCTACTAAAAACCTTATGATTAGCAGCAGAATGTGGTCAGATACAGTACTGGAAGGTGAGTCCCTTGGTTTGGAAGACACTCAAAATAAAATTGGGTAAGAGCTGTCTCCTTAGAATAGACTTGACCATAGTGACGTAAATGGAGCAAAGTTTTCAGGACCCTCATTTGCTTGTGGGGCACATCTGAAAATGAGGAAAAACAGCTGCAAACATCTATGAATAATCTGGACATGGAATGTATGAAGTATGAATTTAGGAAAATTGGAAGCTGTCATAAATGAAACGGAACACATAAAGATTGATATCCTTGGCATTATTGAGTTGAAATGAATGGATATCCATTTTGAATCTGACAATCATGTTTTAAAATACCAGAAATGACCAAGAAGAATGACATCACATTCATCATCAAAAAGAAGATTTCAAGATCTGTCTTGAAGAACAAAGTGTCTGTGAAAGGATAATATCCATATGTCTACAAAAAAAGACCAGGTAATATGTAAATGACTGAAATCACACACTAACCACTAAAGCCAGTTATGATGATATTGAAGAATTCTACCGCTTCTTCAGTCTGATATTATCAAACATGCAACCAAGATGTGTTGATATTTACTGGTGGTTAAACTGTGAATATTGGAAACAAAGAGGAAGGATCAATAGTTGGAAAATATATGGCCTTGGTGATAGAAACGATGCTGGAGATTGCTTGCTAAAATTTTGCAAGCCCAATGGCATATTGTTTGCAAATACCTTTTTAAGTAGCATAAAAGGTGACTATACGTATGTGCTGTGGAGTCCTGGCGTGGTGGTGTAGGATAAACACTCAACCTCAAGGTCACTTTGAACCTCAAGGTCAGCAATTCAAACTCACCAGCTGCTCTTCTGAAAACCTATACAGATTCTCTATGGGTTGGAACTGACTCGATAGTACTTAACACAACAATAACACATGTACCTCATCAGATGAAATGCACAAAGAATCAAATCAACTACAGTCTGTGAGCAGAGACAGTGGAAAAACTCAATATCATCAGCCAAAACAAGACCAGGGTTAGACTCTGAAATAGACCACCGGTTGAACATATGTAAGTTCAGGCTGAAGCTGAAGAAAATTAAAACAAGCCAACCAAAACCAAGATATGATCTGGAATGTATCCCACTTTCATTTAAAGATCATCTCAAGAATAGAGTTTATGAATTATACACTAATGACTGAAGGCCAGACAGTTATGAGATGACATCAAGAACTTATACATGAAAAAGGAAAAGGTCATTAAAAAGACAAGTAAAGAAAGAAAAGACCTAAATGGATGTCAGAGAGACTCTAAAACTTGCTTTTGAGCATAGAAAAGCTATAGAAACGGGAAGAAATAAAGTAAAAGAGCTGAACAGAAGATTTTAAAGCACAGCTCAAGAAGACAAAGTCACGTATTATAATGAAATGTTTTACAAAGACCTGGAGTTAGAAAACAAAAGGGAAGAATATGCTCATCATTTCTCAGGCGAAAAAACGGAAGAAAAATTTTAAGCTTCAACTTGCAATATGGCCAAAATAGTGAATGATGCAGAAAACATAAAAAAAAGATCAAAGGAATGCACAGAGTCACTGTACCAAAAAGAAATGGTCGATGTGCAACCTTGTTTTCAAGAGGTAGCATATGGCCAAGAAACAATGATACTGAAATATAAGCTGCATTGAAGGCTTTGGCGAAACACAAGGCTTCAGGAATTGATGGAATACAAACGGAAATCTTTCAACAAACTCATGCAGCACTGGAGGCACTCACTCATCTAGGCCAAGAAATTTGCAAGACAGTTGGAAGAGATCCATATTTGTGCCCATTCCAAGGAGAGATGACCCAATAGAATGTGGAAGTCATTGAATAATATCATTAATATCACAAGCAAGTAAATTTTTGCTGAAGATAATTAAAAAGTGGCAGCAACAGTACATTGACTGTTAGAAATTCAAGCAGGATTTAAAAGATGTGAAATTAGGGCTATCATTGCTGACATCTTATGGAGTTTGGCTAAAAGCAGAGAATACCAGAAAGATGTTTGTGTTTTATTGACTATGCAAAGTCTTTTGACTGTGTGGATCATGGTCCTGATAAACTATGGATAACATTGTGAAGAATGTGTGTTCTCAAACATTTAATTGTGCTCTGGGATACACATTCTTTGCAACGGAACTTGTATATAAACAAAGTAGGCAGTCATTCAAACAGAACAAGCAGATGCTGGATGGTTTAAAATCAGGAAATGTATGCACCATGGTTGTATTCTTTTAGTATACTTATTCTATCTGTATGCTGAGCAGATAACTAAGAAACTAGATTATATGAAGATTGGAAGAAGACTTATTCACAACTTTGCTTGCTGGAAGCAAAGAGTACTTAAAATACTTACTGATGAAGATCAAAGACTGTAGCCTTCAGTATGGATTACACCTCAATATAAATAATATAAGAATTCTCACGACTGGACAAATAAATTACAGAAATGGAGAAAAGATTGAAGTCATCAAAGACTTCATTTTGTTTGGATCCACAGTTAAATCTGTGGCAAACACATCTTTACACTCTTTAAGAACTTTGAGGACTAAGGTGCACCTGACCCATACCATGATATTTTCTATTATCTTATATGTATATAAAAGTTGGACAATGAATAAAGAAGACTGTAGAGCAATCAATGCATTTGAATTATGGTATTGGTGATGAATTTTATTGGTGAAGGTTATATCGTCTGTATATGAAAAGTTGTTACTAGTCTTCCTCCCATCCTTATTTGTTGTTAAGTGCTGTCTAATAAGTTCTGACTCATAGTGACCCTGTCTGTATAGAGTTTCTGAGGAGCAGCTGGTAGGTCTGAACTGCCTACCTTGTGGTTCACAATCCAGTGCTGATCCTACAGCACGACACTAGGAGTCTGCCCTTACAGGTCTGATTTATTTTGCATGGATTAAGTCTAACTAATATTCTCATGTGTGTTAGTCTCAAGTTGTTGTCTGCTGTTGTTGGCTCTCTGTTCAAAGAACTCCTTTTAGTATTTTTGTAATGTTTGTCTGGTTTTTGCAAATTCTTTTCATGTCTTTTTGGGTGGAAAAGACATAATTGTGCCAGCATATTAGATGGACGGTTTTCTTTCAGAGTTTTATATATGTCATTCCATTGTCTTCTTGCCTGCATGGTTTCTTTTGAGAAATCAAAGCTTAGTCTTATTAGTTCTCCTTTGTAGGTAACTTTTTGTTTTTTGCTGATGCTCTCTGGAGTCTTTACTTGTCTTTGGTTTTTGCAAAGTTTGAGTATAATATATTTGGTGCTTTTCTTTTGGGATCTATCCTGTTTAGAGTTATTTCAGCTTTTGTGATACTAAAGATGTTTTCTTCCAACAATATTCTCTATGGGTGTTTTTGTTCTTTCTTGTTCTAGAATACTTATCACACTTAAGTCATTCCTCTTGATTGTTGTTGTTGTTAAGTGCCTTCTAGTTGGTTCTGACTCATGGAGACCCTGACTAGGTTTCTGAGGAGTGGTTGGTGGGTTTGAACCATCACCTGAAGGTTGAAATCGACCTTGCTATCGTGTGATTATCCTTCAATGTCACACCAGGACTCCATTGATTGTGTCCCACATAAATCTTAGACTGTCTTCAGATATTTATTTTTCTGATTGTTCCTCTAGCCGATGATTATTGAGAGATTTTGTTTCTTCAAGCCCAGTAATTTGGCTTTCCATTGATTCAATTATATTGACAAACTAATTGAAAAAAAAAAAAAAAGGGAATCATGCAAAATAACCATACAATTAGAGAGCCAGATGAATAGCACGAAGACTCCACAAATAGATATTACATGGAGAGGGCAAAAAAACAGAGTTACAGCTTTTAAACTGAAAGGGGAAGGCAGCCCTTGCCAAAATAGGATTAAAAAAATTTTTTTTTTCCTATTTAGAAAGTGAAATGAATTATTAACCTCAAGAATCTCATTCTCTTTACAACCCCAAAACAAAGTGAGCATTCCTTAAAAGTTAATTTTAAAAAGCGGGATGGGAAAGTATTTGAGGTCATCTTCACCTGGGTACTTGTTTTTTGAGAGTTTGACTCCTGGAAACTGCATTTGAGGGAAGGTTTACAAAGTCAAACAAAGCCACTGGTGATGGCTGTGTGCTGTTGGAGACACTCTGTGTACATTCTTTTTTATTCTGTGAATAACCTTTTCCTAAGGATCCCTTCATAGAATATTTCCCTTTGGGCCTTTAAAAAATGACCATACTTATTTTGTTTTTTGCTAATAAATATGGTGGTGGTGGTGGTTATGTGCTTTTGAGTCGGTTCTGACTCATAGTGCCCCTGTTGTATACTGTTTCCAAGGCTGTAAATCTTTACAGGAACAGAAAGTTTCATTTATCTCCTGCAGAACCATGGGTAGTTTCTAACTGCTGACCTTGAGATTAGCAGCCCAATTTTAACCACTATGCTACTTGAGCTCCTTGCTAGTAAGTATGTTGTTGTTGTTGTTGTGTGCCGTGGAGTCGGTTCCGACCCATAGTGACCCTGTGCAGGGTTTCCGAGGCTATAAATCTTTACGGAAGCAGAAAGCCTCATCTTTCTCCTGCAGAACAACTGGTAGTTTCGAACCGCTGACTGTAATATTAGCAGTCCGATTCGTAACCAGTACGCTTCCAGAGCTCCTTATAGAAGTGATAATATATGTTATCCACATGCCATCAATTTTAAGATGAATTCAGAGAAATATGAAAAAAATGTTTATCTTTGAAATGTTGAAATATGTTGTATGCTCATTGAATAGAATTAACAAACTATAGGAAAAGTGTAAAGAAGATAACAAAGATGTTGTTGTTGTTGTTAAGTGCCGTCGAGTCAGTTCCAACCCATAGCAACCCTCTAGAGGGTTTCCAAGGAGTGACTAGTGAGCTTGAACCACCAACCTTGCAGTTCAAACTGACTTTGCAGTCTAGCGCATTAACCCGCAGCACCACACAAATAATCTATGGTAAAATCCACACACAGAGATAACATTATTCATAACATTTGGTCTAATTTCTTCTAGTATTCTTATAATTCAGAATATATGGTTCTTTTTTTCTAAAAATTAATATTATGTTTTGTGCTTTCTTTTTAATCCTTTTATGTCCTGAGTATTTTTCCTTATCATTAAATATTCCTTGAAAATGTGATTTTTAAAACTGGTTTAAAAATCAGTCCTTGCTTTTGGATATTTGATTCACATCAAGGTTTTTTATTTCACAATTATTGCTACAGTGAATATCCTTGTATGTGTCTTTGCCTACATCTCTGATGATTGTTCTAGGAAAAATTAGTTGAAGTGGAATGCCTTGTCTTAGAGTAGGAATATTTTAAAACTTGTTATTGTGTTGTAAGAATTCTTCAAAAGGATTTTGTATTATTATTGAATTATTAAAGTTTTCCATTTATCTTCCCAACCATAGGGTATGTGGTTATCAGTTTTTACTTTCACCTGCCTACTTCTCCTCACCCTACACAATGATGGGTATTAAAAATTTTAAATATTTTTTTTCCCTATTTGATAGCATTCTGTTGTTTTTCATTGCATTTTCTTGGCTTTTGATGCGGTTGAACATTTTTTATGTTTATTAGCCATTTGTGTACTGCTTTCTGTTGTTACTCACTGACTAATCACTGTAAAATAATGCACCAGACTGCAAGGTCAGTTTGAACCACAAGGTTGGTGGCTCAAACTCACCGGCCACTCCTTGGAAACCTTGGACAGTGTTGCTGTGGGTTGGAACTGACTTAATGGCACTTTAACAACAACAACAACAACAATCATCTTTTGCTTATTTTTCTCTTGAGGTGTTAGTGTTTTTCTTAACAGTCTTCCCACTTTCCAGATATTATATGATCTTGGATTTTGTACTTCAAATTTAATATATGTTTTTTAGGGGAAACATGTTTGCTTTTGATTGTTATTTATTTATTTTTTTTACTTGCATTTACCTTTAACATCTTCAAATGATAGTGTCACCTTGAATGCTTGTAGGATTCTTGAGTAACTATACTGCCCTCTTAAAATTTTATAGATATTGTTCCTACGATGTCTGCTATTTCAAGTTGAGATGTCTGAGGCTATCCTCGTTCCATCTTCTTTGTGGTAACCTATGTTTTCTCTTGTAATATTTTATATTTATTTTTTGAGATGTAAACTTTGACCAGATATGTTCAGGTACTTGGACAATCATTTTGTAGTGTGGCTCAGGCTTTTTGGCACCTTTGGAAACTCTTCTATGAGTTGTGTGATTATTCTTTTATCTCTCCGTTTTCTGCTTTCTCTTTCAGGGATCCCTAATTAATATGTATTTTGGGCTCCAGAATCTGTCTCCTATGTATTTTCTTTCCTGTCACAATTTTTCATATTCCTTTTGAGTTCTAGGAGAATTTCCTGAGTTTAATCATCCACTTCAACAGTTTGATTTTCTACAGGATGCATTATTCTCATTATTTCATCTGCCATAATTTAAAATGAATCTATGATCTTAAAAAACAGAAAATAGTTCCAAGAAATGCTTCCTGACCTCATCCTGTTTCATCTTTGTGTCTGTTTCACACATTCTCAGAGCCACGGTGCCTTCTTGAACCTAGAAGCTTTGTGAAAGGTTCAGTATTTTCTAATAGGTGAGTTTGAAAAAAACCTTTTTTCAGAAGAGAGAGTTTTGGTCATTTCTCAAAGTGATTTCTTTCCTTTGAACTGTAGAATCTTTGCACAGGTCTGGTGACGTCTCCTTGTGTATTTACCCTTATAGAGAGGGCTAACACTGGCTTATAGGCAGGTGGGTATTGAGATTTCTCTTGCGAGACATTAGTATGGAATCCTGGCCAAATTTGTACATGAAAGAAAAGGTATCATTGCATAGCCAGATTAGAGATTTGATAAGTGGAAGTGTGCTGAATAACTTGTTTTGAACCTTTCAGACCACCCCTGGTAAAGCTGCTTGGTCCAGTTCCTCAGCAGTGCCTGGTTCTCTGGTCAGAGAGGCGACTTGGCACGCGGTGCTTTCCTACAGAGCCAGGAGACCTGCCTTCTGGGTGTCCCATAGATTCCTTGCCATTCTTCTGAGTTTGGGGTGAACGCTTCTCTCTGAGTCTGCTTGATGTGTTTAGTAGACATGCTGTTCTTGTAGGTGACCACGTGTCTGTTTTCTTGGTCCTTCTTTTATCGAATCCCACCTACAATCTATTCAGCACGATTTGTCATAGCTCTGGCATATTGAGAACCTTTCCCTGCGATCATGCTGGAAGAGGTTTTCATCTGTCTTTTTGTTTGTTTGTTTTTAATTCTATTGATCATCTAGATAGGAATCTAGGGATGGGGCAGATAGAGACCTGCATTTATACTAACTTCTTGCTAGTGAGCTTCCTCTACCCCTTTCATTGACTATTCAATTATGAAAATGTTTTAAGTCAGAATCTCACAACATCTAAGAAAAATAAGGTCATAAACATTAAGACTGAGGGATGAGAATAGGCATGTAAGTAAGAATGAAAGCTGCATTGTTTGTAAAGAGAGAGAGGTTGAATGCAACTGTTAGGTTTATTTAGTAGTGGTTTATGGTGTGGCTCTGTGAGTTAATGCGCTGGATGGCAAAGTTAGTTTGAACCATAAGGTAGGCAGTTCAAACTAACCAACCACTCCTCGGAAACACTGTACATGGTTGCTATGGGTCAGGACTGCCTCGACAGCACTTAACAGCAACAACGTTGGGTTTATTTAAGCTCAGGAGGGCCTTGAGCAAAGCCTCTGATTGGGATGAAATTACCCTGATGACATACTGCCCAAGAAAACCGAGGAAGTTAGGGTTTGTCCCTGACTGAAGGGGATTCTCAGTACATACGATGCTCAGTGGTAAAGCAGTGCAAGTCACAAACACTAATGAGCCACACTATGTAACTTATACCTTTGCATTGTGGCTTCTTCTATGCGGTGAGATCTCATACTACACTGAATGTCCAGGACTCTCCTCACCCACTTCTAGTGTATCCAGTAATTAACCTGCAAGAACTGAGAACCCCTTATGTATTTTGTTGTGTTGAATAAATTCTATAAATGTTCATTCCAGTTGGATATGTTGTTGTTGTTAAGTGACGTCGAGTAGGTTCTGACTGATAGCGACCCTGTATAGGGGTTCTGAGGAGAAGCTGATGAGTTCGAACTCGTTCAAACTGACTGTGCAATCAAGTACTTATCCTACAGTGCCACACCAGGCCTTAGCCAGTATTTAGCTGTATTCTGAGACATGTCTGGAAAATGTCATTGTTTTTAGGTGTTCTTCAGTTGGTTCCTTCCAACTCGTAGCACAGAACAAAACACTGCTGGTCCTGTGCCGTCCTCAAATTGTTGTTGTGTTTGAGCCCATTGTGAAAATCAGTGTGTTAACCCGTCTAATTCATGGTCTTCCTCTTTCTCTTGATCCTCTACTTTCCCCTTAAGAAGGATGTCCTTTCCCAGGGATTGGTCTCCCAATAATATGTGCAAAGTATGTGAGACAAAGTTTCAGCATCTTCACTTCTAAGAAGCATGCCAGCTGTACTTCTACAAAGACACATTTGTTTATTTTGGCAGTCCATTCAATATTCTTTGCCAACACCATAAATCAAAGGCATTAATTTTTCTTCAGTCTTCCTTATTCATTGTCCAGCTTTCACATGCATATAAGGTGATTGAAAATACTATAGCAAAAAAAAAAAAAGAAGAAGAAAGACAAAGTGCTATGACGTGGGTCAGACACAGCTTCGTCTTCACAGTGTCATTTTGTTTTCCAGCACTTTAACAAGTCTCTTGCAGCAGATGTGCCTAATACAATGCATTATTTGATTTCTTGAGCATTGATTGGATTCAAGTAAAATGAAACCCTTGACAACTTCAATCTTTTCTTTGTAATATTGCTTATTGGTCAAATTGTGAGGATTTTTGTTTTATTTATCTTGAAGTGTGATCCATATTGAAATCTGTAGTCTTTGGTCTTCATCAATAAATACTTCAAGTCATCTGAAGTACTTCAAATGTACTTCATTTTTGTTAAGCAAGATTGTGTCATCTGCATATCACATGTTGTTAATGAGTCGCTCTTCAGTCCTCATACTGCGTTCTTCATATAGTCCAGTTTCTGGGAGTATTTGCTCAGCATACAGATTAAATAAGTATGGTGAATGGACACAACCCTGACACAAACTTTTCCAGATTTTAAACCATGTGTTATGTTTTGTTTGAACAGCTGACTTTTGATCTATGTAACTGGTTCTATATGAGCACAATTAAGTATTCCGAAATTCCCATTCTTTGCAGTGCTATCCATAATTTCCTATGGTACACACAGTCAAATACCTTTATATAGTCAATAAAACATAGTTTAACATCTGTCTACTATTCTCTGCTTTCCGCCAAGATCCATATGGCATCGCAATGATATCTCTAGTTCCTCCCTTTTCTGAGAGTGGCCTGAATTTCTGGCAGCTCCCTCTTCATTTACTGCTGCAATCATTTTTAAATGATCTCTATCAAAATTGTGCTTATATGCAATATCAGTGATATTGTTTGATGATTTCCATATTCTGTTTTTGTTAAGTGCCATTGAGTCAATTTCGTCCCATAGCTGGTGAGCTTGAACCATGGACCTAGCAGTTCAAATAACTTTGCTGTCTGATGCATTAGCCCACAGCGCCACACCAGGACTCTGGTCTGTTGGCTCACCTTTTTTTTTTGGTTGGCCAGGTAGCTGTTGTCTCTATTTCTTTTTTTTTTAACTTTTTACTGTGCATTGACTAAAAGTTTGCAGAGCAGATCATTAGTTTTACATTCAGTAAATTACACACTTTGCTTCATTACAATGACTGCAATCCCCTCCACATACCATCAGTTAACAGCATTTACCTCTATTCACTTTAACTCGTGCGTTCCTCCCTGTGTCTCCAGCTCCCTTCATCTTTACTCTGCCAACCTCCCTCTTGTCACCCATATTGCCTGCCCTGTCACCCATATTGCAGCTATCTGCCCTCTAACCCATGAACAATTTTCCCTTCTCCCCCATAACCATTATGGAATTAAAATACATACATACATACATACATAAATATATATATATACATAAATTCTTTTCTTAACGTTTTACAATTGTGGTCTCATATTTGTCCTTCTGTGATTGCCTAATTGCACTTAAGCATAATATCCTCCAGATTCATCTATGTTTGGGGTGTTTTGCAGATTCTTCGTTATTCTGCTGCATTGCATAATATTCCATTGTATGTATGTACCAAAGTGTGTTTAGCCATTCTCCTGTTGGTGGGCATTTAAGTTGTTTCCATCTTTTTGCTATTGTGAATAGTGAGTGCGTCCATGAACATGGGTGTGCATGTAACTGTTCTTGTTATAGCTCCTATTTCTTGAGGATCGACATCATGTAGAGGGCTTGCTGGGTCTACAGTATTTCTGTTTCCAACGTTTTGAGAAAGTGCCATACCATTTTCCACAGTGATTGTACCTCTTTACTCCAGCAGTGTAACATGTTCCAGTCTCTCTTCATCCTCGCCAGCATTTGTTGTTTTCTGTTTTGTTTTTGAACTTCACTATTAATGCTGGAGTAAGATGATGTCTTGTTTTTTTTTTTATTTACTTCTTTCTAATGGCTAATGATTGTGAACATATATGTTTGCAGGCCGCCTCAGTGTCTTTTCTGGTGACGTGCCTATTTATGTCTTCTGCCCATTTAAAAAATTGGATTATTTGTCTTATTGTAGAGACATTGAAGTATTCTATAAATTTTGGAGAGGAATCCTTTGTCTGACACGTTGTTGCCAAACATTTTTTCCTAGTCTGCGAGTCTTTTCACTCTTTTGGTGAAAATTTTGATGCACATAAGTGTCTAATTTTTAGGAGGTCCCTGTCATGTATTTTGTCTTCTGTTTGTGTGTTTTCAGTTATGTTTGGTAGTGTATTTATGCCATCTGTCAGAGCCCCTGAGTGCTCTGTGTATGCCTGTGAGGTCAAGTTGGTTGATTGTGTTGTTTAGTTCTTCTTTGTCTGTGTTGAGCTTCTTTCTAGTTGTTCTGTCTTTCATCAAAAGTGGTGTATTAAAATCTCCTGCTATTATCGTGGTGGTGGTGGTGTGTTTTCAGTCAGGTTTTGATGCAGAGCGACCACACATAGGTCTTCCAAGGCTGGAAATCTTTACCAGAGCAGAAAGCATCATCTTTTCCTCATGGAGTGCCTGGTGGACGTGAACTGCTAACTTTGCCACTAAAAGCTCAATGCATAATCTACCATCATTGTCGAGTTGTCTCTGTCTTTCTTCAGTTCTATTAGAGTTTGATCTATGCATTTGAGGCTCTTTCACTGGGAATGTAGAAATTTATTACGGTTATGTATCTCTTGTTTGGTTGAGCCCTTAATCATGATACAATGTCCTTCTTTGTTTCGTATGCTGGTTTTTGCCTTAAAGTTTATTTTATCAGAGAATAAAATTGCCACTCCTGCTCATTTTTTATTGCTTCTAACTTGATATATTTTTCCATCATTTGAGTGTTAGACTATTTTTATCTTTGTGTATAATAGGTGTCTCTTATAGACAGCATATTAAAGGATCCTGTTTTATTATCCTTTCTGCGACTGTCTGTCTCTTGACTGGTGCTTTTAATCCATTTATAGTCAATGTAATTATCGATAGGTGTGAACTGATTGCTTTCATTTTGCTGTGTGGTTTTAGTGGTGCTGCTGGTTTCTTTGTTTACATCATTTTCTACACTGAGTTCATTTCTTTTTTTGGTGGGGGGAGGTTTTCAGTTCATTTTCATTTCTGTTGTGTCAATGTTTACTAATCTTTATGATTTTTCCTCTTTTTTATTTTGATATAAAAGTGCATTAATTTTCTTTGAGGTTACCCTGTAATTTATTAATCTTGCCCCCATTTAAAACAGTCTATTTGACCTTGAAATCTGCTTGACATTCTTGCTATTTGAAAGTTCTGAATCTACACTGTTCCCTCTTTTTGCTTTGTAGTTGACTTCATTATAAACTGATACCTCTACTCCCTATTTTCAGTCATGTAGGCTTATTTTACTTTAAATACATCTATATCTGATTGTGCGATGCTGTAGGATCAGCATTAGAATGACTGCGAACTACAAGCTTGGCAATTCAAACCCAGCACTTAACAACAACAACATATCTGATTGAGTTCTAGATGATGTTTTTATGTGTGTCAATCTTAGGTTGTTGTCTACTGTTGTTGGTTCTCAGTTCAAGGAACATTCTTTAGTATTTTTTTGTAATTTGTTCTAGTTATTACAAATTTCCTTTATTTCTGTTTATCTGGAAATGTCATATTTGAGTGGTATCTTTACTGGGTATATGATTCTTGGTTTGCAATATTTTTCTTTAAGAGTTTTGTATATGAATCCCACTACCTTCTTGCCTGCATGGTTTCTTATGAAAAACTACAGCTTAGTCTTATTGGTTCTCTGTTGGTAACTTTTCCCACCCCCCCAAGCTTTCTCATAATTCATTCCTCGTCTTTGATTTGGGAAACTTTGATTATGATATATTTCCTTGATTTTCTTTTGGAATCTATTCTATTTGGGGTTTGTTCAGCCTCTTGTATGCTTATCCTCTCTTCTGTAATGATATTAGGGAGGTTTTCTTCCAACAACTCTGGAAAATTTCTCTTTGCTTTTTATTGTCTCTTCTTGTTTTGGAATTTTGATTAGCAGTAACTTATTCCTCTCCCTGGTGTCCTATATAATTCTTAGGGTTTATTCATATTTTTAAATTCTTTTTTGTGATTGTCTCTTAGCATTGAGATTGACCTTCAGCCTCACTAATTTGGGCTTCCATTGCTTCACATCTACTCCTTTGCCCTTTCAATGCATTGCCCATTTCTGAAATCTTAGTATTAATCTTTTATATTTTTAATTGTAGGCTTCATATAGTTTCAAATATTGCATTTATTTTGTCAATTGTAGAGACAAGTAAAGAAGGATAAAAAGGAACTAAAAAAGAAGACCAATGATGATGAGAAACAGAATATAAGAAGGAAAAACAAAAGCAGAGATAGAAAGGATAAAACTCATGGGAATGCAAAGAGAAGGAGAAGAAAGAGTAAGCAAACAAAAACAATGAAACAATGAGAGGAAAAAATCAAAACCAACACCCTTCCCCAGAAATCATAGCTGTTGGACCCTGAATGGCAAAAACTCTGAGGGGCTCCTGGTAGCCAAGAGCTTATGGGGTGGGTATGGGAAGCATTTGACAGAGAAGTTCTGGACCTAGATGGAGTTCCGATAGATCTAGGTGTTATCTATATTTAGGGTACCCAATCCTTTAAGTAGTTCTTGGAGGCCCTTGAGGGAGCTGGTTTCAGTGTCTATTAGGACCACAGGGCAGCTGGGGTCAAGGTGCCAGGTTAGGAGGGTTTGTGCTAGACTAATGCTGGTCTGTGGCTCTTTGGGTTCTGTAGGTCTGGAGCTGAGCCTGCCTGAATTCAAGCAACAAAGCAGTGCAGCCAACCTCCACCTCTAACTGGGATGGGTCACAACCACATGGCTCTAAATTCCCAGAGAGCAGGGTCTATGCTGGGGTTGATGATGGTGGGAGCTCGCCACATTGCTAGTCACTAGGGAAGCATGGAGGAAAACAAAGAATCCCACCTTTTCTGTAGTCTGTATGAATCTGCTCTGCCAGGCCACCTTTTGTCACCCAAGGTGCTCATAGAAGTTTAAGATGGTCATGCCATCTCTGGCTGGCAGTTTACCAGTCTCCCTTTCTCACCATCCCTTTTTAACTTTTCCTCCCAGCATGCACTACATCCACTTCTCTAACCTTTCCTTGGAAGTTCGGGTTTCCAGGATTTTCATCTGTGTCGGTTTCATTTGGCCTCTTGTAGTGCCTCTGCCTAGTTCACTATTTTGCCAGAAATCCTTGTCTTCCATATTTCTTGACTTAGCTTCATGTGTGCTTCCATTTGTTGAAACATCTCTTGTTCTGTAAATTCCTGAAGGCTTGTTTTCTGCCATTGCCTTTAGTGTAGCTTAGACTTTTTCCTTCATGCCGTTGGTTCTTGATCATGTGCTTCCTCCTGAAATGATTGAATATCAGCTATTCTTTTTGTTTAAGAGACTTTTAAACAAAAGATTTTCCCATCTTCCTTTGATGCTTCCTGCATCATTCATTGATTTGCCCATGTTGTTGTTAAGTACCATCAAGTTGTTTCAGACTTACAGCAACCCTGATGGGCTTTCCAAGGAGCACCTGGTGAATTTGCATCACTGACCTTGTGATTAGAGCAGTCTAGTGTTTATCCTACAGTGCCACACCAGGACTCCTTCAGTATTTCAACTCAAGGTTTGAATTTTTTCATCAGTTCTTTCAGCTTGAGAAATGCTAAGTGTGGTCCTCCCTTTTGGTTTTGTAGCTCCTGGTCTGTGCATATTTCATTGCAATACTTTGTTTTCTTGAGCCACTCTGTGAAATCTATCTGCTCTTTTTTGTTATCATTTCTTCCTTTCATTTTAGGTATTCTATGCTTAAAACAAATTTCAGAGTCTCTTCTGACATATGTTTTAGCGTTTTCTTTCTTTTTAGTGACCTTTTGGTTTATTCATGTATGAAATCTTTGATGTCATTTCACAACTTATTTTGTCTTTGGTCTTTGGTGTTCAATGTGTCAAATCAATTCTTGAGATTGCCTGTAAATTCAGGTGGGACACACTCAAGTTTGTATTTTGCATAATGAAAAGTTTTTAAAAAGTGATTTAACTCTGGGGGAGTAATTAATCTTACATTCCAGGAACAGAGGACTGTAAGAGAGACGAGCGTGAGAGGAATTGGGACCCTAACCAGAGAAACAGTGACACCAGAGATGAGGACATGGAGAGATAGAGCAGCTGAGGATTCCAAACTCATGGAAAGATAAAGACTGAGTGCTGGCGGGCAGGAGGCAGGCTTGCAAAATCTGCCCTTTGGTTGTTTAAATGATTATATATTTCTGAGTGTTGTTGTGTACATGGAAAAAAAAAAAAAGAAAAAAACAGAGGGAACAGAAGCAAATACTGTTAAATGATGATGCACGGAGGGAATTGTATTTATTGCAATGAAACGAAATACCATAGGATAAGTACAAAACCAGTGTTCTCCCTTGTAAATTACCACTCAATTCACAATAAAACCTTTTTTTAAAAAATTTTTTTAAGAGGTAGTATATGAAAAAAAAAAAAAGAAAAAGATTTTGCTCTGGACATGTTTTAGTTTTTGTTAGCTTGAAGTTGAACTTGCATATAAGCACTCAATGGTGTGTCTTGCAGCACTGTTCTCCCCTTGTTCTGACGGATGATAATGAGTTTCTCCACTGTGTCTTTCTACAGATGTAGTCCGTTTGATTCCTATGTATGCTACCTTGTAGGGTCTAAATGTCTAGTTGTCATTTGTACAGTCCTGGAAGGCTCAGTCACTCTTATATAGAGTTTAGATAAATCAGAAATTCTCAATTGAAAATTACAGAGTTCTTTCTAAAAAGTCATAACAGGCTTGTAGATAAGTGGAAAGAATTTTTTAAAAAGGTGTTTGATTAGAGAGTTGACAAGGGCATGGCACTGTAGGATAAGCACTGGATTGCTAAATGCAAAGTTGGTGGTGCAAGCCAACCAGCCACTCCTCAAAAACTGTATACAAGGTCATTATCAGTTGGAACTGACTCGATGACACTTAACAGCAACACCAACAGCAGCAGTGCCAAAGTATTATTTATGCTGTGATTACTGCTTGGCATCCATCAGGATATTTGCCTCTCAGTGGAACAAAAATAGTTAACCGATTTGTTCAGTTAGATTATTTTAGCCTCTAATACAAGTCCTGGTGTGGTGCTGTGCAAAGTCGGTTTGAATCACAGGGTTGATGGTTCAAACTCACCAGCTGCTCCTTGAGAACCCTATACAGGTTGCTGAACAAACTCTACTGCACTTAACAACAACAGTGTATTAATAGCATAAGTATAATAAAGCTTTCACTTAGGTAAATGAACTGACACGTCTGCATATCCTAGAAACTGTTTCAGTAGCATAGTGGGTTATGCTTTGGGCTGCTAACTGCAAGGTCAGCAATTTGAATCCACTGGCAACTGCATGGGAGAAAGATGAGGCTTTTTGCTCATGTAAAGATTTACAGCCTCAGAAATACTATCCAGGGTCTCTATGAATCAGAACCACCTTGATGGTGTACCACCACTGCCACCATTCAGGGAATCTGGCCTGTGGAAAAACACCATTGCCCTTTTTCTTTTTGCTTTGGCTGACTCTGATCAATAAGATAGTTAGAATCAACCAGAAACACTTTGTTGTCATTAAGTGCAGTCGAGGTGCTTCTGACTCATAGCAACCCTGTATAGGGTTTCTGAGGAGCAGCTTGTGGGTTTGAACTGCTGACTTTGTGGTCTGCAGTCCAGTGCTGATCCTACAACGCCACACCAGGACAGGAGTCTTTGGTCAGAGTGCTCTGTCAGAGGGCAACCTTTGTCAATTCTGAAACATCACACTTTTGGGCCCCAGTCTGCAGAGGTTGGACTTACTCTGAAACTCTATATAATAAAACTCTAAAACATGCAAAGGATATTTTTATCCTTACCATTTATTGCATTAAAAAAAATTGTCATTGAGTGACAATTTACCAATGAACTGGCTTTCCATTCTGTGACTCATACACGTTTTGTTTTGTAATAGTGGTTGTAATCTCCACACTATAACAACACTCTTCCCACTTGCGCCCCATGCTTATGTTTTCTCTTTAGTTCTTCTTTCCTGTTCCTCTGTCTTTGGAGCGTTATGCCTGGATCCATGCTGTCCTATTGATCTCATAGAGTCCCTTGTTCTAAAGGGTGCTCACTTCTCTGTTGTTAATATTCACCTTTTAGAGCGACCTGTGTTTTGGCTGAGAGGTGAGCCATGGGGGTGAGCTCATGTCTAGGTCTGAGTGGTGACTGAGGGTCAGTGTTGGGGATTCTGTCAGACTGGTCAGCCTGGTTTTTTCTATCATCCATGACCCTCTTTTTTTTAAAAATGTTTTATTGTGAATTATATGAAAGTTTACATAGGAGAACATTAGTTTTACATTCATTCTATCATATATCGTCTCATTGCCATGGTTACAATCCTCTCCAAGTATCATCAACCAACCAAAGGGTATATCCTGCAAGCCTGCCCCCTACACTTACTGCCCCATTCCCCCCCGCCCCCCAATCTTCTTCAGCACACAGTCGCTCTCCCTCCCTGGATCTAAAGTCCCCAGCTGCTCCATCGCTCCACGTCATCGTCTCTGCCTCCATCTCCGCTTCTCTGGGTAGGGTCCCACTCTCGGCTCTTCTCCGTTGATGGTCCTAGGGACCTCCGCTCCTAGACTGGAAAGTTAATCACTCCCTTCCTTGCTATAAAATGTTTACCTTTACATTTCCAACCCTCACAATCAGTCCTGATAACAATTATTCACTATTGTATCACAACACAAGAGACCCATCTGCATTTCATTTCATCAGCTCCGCCTAGACAGATTGGATACTACTCACTGGAGATTCAGCCTTCCTCCAGGCCCCCTGGCTCTAGGTTTCCTTTTTTTTTTTTTCTTAAATGTTTTATTGTGACTTATGTGACAGTTTACATGGGAGAACATTATTTTACATTTATTCTATCGTATATCATCTCATTGCCATGGTTACAATCCCCTCCATGCAGTCCTTTCCCAGTACCCCCAGGTCTTCAGCACACAGTCGGTCTCCCTCTCTGGATCTAAAGTCTCCAGCTGCTCCATTGCTCCACGTCATCATTTCTGGCTCCATTTCAGGCATCACTGCTTCTCTGTGTAGGGTCCCGCTCTCTGCTCTTCTCCCTTGATGGTCCTAGGGACCTCCGTTCCTAGACTGAAAAGTTAATCACTCCCCTCCTTGCTATAAAACGTCTGCCTTTACATTCCTGACCCTCACAATCAGTCCTGATAACACTATTGTATCACAAGAGACCCGTCTGCATTTCATTGCATCAGCCCTGCCTAGTCAGATTGAATACAACTCACTGGAGATTCTACCTTCCTCCAGGCCTTCTGGATCTAGGTTCCCCCTTGAAAGCTTGTAAACCAGTCACTTCTTGCCTTTGTAGCCCCCCACCCCCCATTTTGGGTATCCAATGTCCAAGTTGCCCATCCCTGTCTACTCTGTGTGCGGAGGGGGTGAAAATGATTCTTGCTGTAAGGATTTGTTCCCTTTTTTGAGCTACTTCATCCATAAGTATAAGTCAAGTTCATAGAATTGTATCAGATTATGTCGCAGACCAGCATGACACACTTATTAGGGGGTCCTAGAGAGATGTGTGGCGTTGGCGAAGAAATGAAGCACAGAATCAATGAGTCTCGATGAATGATGAATCTTCTTTTTTTATTTCAGATTCTCAAACAGCTTTTATACTACTCTATACCATCAATCTATTAATCATTCTTTTCAGAGTAGTGGTCTAAATCATACATATTAATCATTTCAATATAGAGCATCAAGAATATCAAAATCTTCCTTGTTCCCCTTTACTTAGTTAGACAATATCTGATTTCTGTGACCAAACTTTTATTGTTCTTAAAAGGTCAGGTTAACCTTAAAACATAATTCTAAATCTTAACTCCTATTTCTACCTTCACCTATTATTTTTTATAGATTCATTAATCTCAACATGTACCTAAACATTATTTGCTATGGTAACTGACAGACAACACAGTTGTTTCTCATGATTGATTAAACAAGAAAAACAAGAAGCATAAAAAAGCACTTAAAGTTTTGTAGTGAAGAAGAAACGGAACAACTTCCTTATAACAACTTCTCTACACAAACCATTTAGTTAAATTCCTGCTTATGATCTATTACTATTCCGTTAGCCCTCAATTGCATTTTAGCTAACTTTCTAGAGGTCTTAATGTCCCAGACCGAAACTACACAGAATGTTGAAATGTAATCTTAAACTTGAACTGGCAAAACTTTAGCTGATTTTTCCTAGTGGTGAAACTTATTATTTGTGTGAAAAGCATTCTTTAGGACTACGCATGATTGAATATGGTGTGAAGGTGTCTAAATTTTTTACCTTTGATATGATCATTAAAGAGTTCTACTAAAAATTTCTATAATAAAATCAAGAAAAATAAAAAATGAACTATTCATAAAAGGAAAAGACAGAGACTTCAAGTCCCCTGCATGAGGTTCTCCTTGGAGCTTTGCCAACCAAGGAGACACACGTTGTAGCCCCATTTTAGGTATTCCAATCAGTTATAGGCAGAAGACAGACTTACAAGCTTTCTGTGGTGATATTTCTGGCTATTCCTTTCTCTCACCTTCAAGTGTCTATTTTATAA
>NW_006408573.1:2256531-2258882 GCF_000296735.1 Chrysochloris asiatica
ATGTGTATTGAGTTGAATGCTCTGTACACATCTATGAGGTCCAGTTGGCTGATTGTGTTGTTTAGTTCTTCTGTGACTTTGTCAAGTTTCTTTCTGGTTGTTCTATCCATTTTTGAAAGCGGTGTATTGAAATCACCCACCGTTATTGTAGATTCATCTATTTCTTCTCTTAATTTTGAGTTGTGCTCCATCAGTAAATGAAGGTCCCGAGGGCTTTTCTCCAATGGGCTCTACTCCATTCACATCATCACAATCAACTCTACTTTGAGGAGGGAGTTCTTCCCCAGTGGCATATTGAGTGCTTTCCAACCTGAAGACCTCATTTTCTGGCACAATATCTGACAGTGTTTCTCTACTATTGGTGAGATTTTCAGTGACTAAATATTCGAAAGTAGTTCGTGTCTCCTTCTTACTAGTCTGTCTTCATCTGGAAGTTCATCTGAAACCTATCCACCATGGGTTAGTGGTCACATTATATGTTCTTTTGCTGACACATAAGCAGTAAGGTAGTCTTGGCCTCATAGTTGAAGTCATTGTTTGTTGGTGTCTTGGTAAGGAACCTGTGTTACCTTACCAAAATCTAGGAAATCATCTCTTTCTGGGGACTCGTGCTGTTCAACTCCCTTCTTTGTAATCAAGGTACATTATGGCCTACAAAGAAGTGATACAGATTACTCCTGGCATGTGTAATCACTTTTTGGAATATACATTGGCCCTTGATTATTCTTCCTTTGTGTGAGTTCTAGGAGTATTCGTCAGCTGATAAATTTATCATTTTCTTCGTTCTTGGGTGATTCCATAGATTTTGAATACTGTTGTGAAAACCAAAAGTTTTATGACATGCTGTGTTGGTTGGTTTGTTGCCTTGACAGTTGTAGGGCTAAATTGGTAGTTTGATTGGGGAGAGAAAGGCAGGCTTTTGAATGAAAGATGTTCAGCTTCAAATTATATAAAAGATTTCTGGTTTATTCTAAAGACATAGAAGTAAACAAACTTTGAGAAAGAAAAAGCTGGTCAGTATAAAATGGTAAGCTTTGTGGTGGGTGACTGTCAGAAGATGACACTCGAATTGGGTATCTGTATATTCAGCTTGATAAGGACAGTCCTGGTTTGTGTATTTTCTTAGAATAATTACTAGCATTCCCATTCACTTTGAAAGTGCCCTGGTTTTTCTTTCCTTCATCAAAAGACTTTATTAACAAAGCAGAGGGACAATCAATCTACTTGGGGAAAACTTTTTGGTAACCATATATCTGTTAAGGGCTTAATAGCCAAAACATATGAAGAACCC
This sequence comes from Chrysochloris asiatica, assembly GCF_000296735.1. Classification (NCBI taxonomy): domain Eukaryota; kingdom Metazoa; phylum Chordata; class Mammalia; order Afrosoricida; family Chrysochloridae; genus Chrysochloris; species Chrysochloris asiatica. Next base: position 2,257,823 of record NW_006408573.1, read on the forward strand.
CAGAAACTTAACAAGAAGACACATTCCAGTTGAAAACTAGAAAAGAACTTAAACAGACACTTCATCAAAAAGAACATTCAAACAGCACACAAACACAGAAAGTCACTCAATGTCGTTATTCGTTGTTGTTGTTGGAGTTGGTTACTACTTACGTTGTTGTTGTTAGGTGCCATTACATTGGTTCCTACGCTTAGTGACTTTATGCTCAACAGAATGAAACACTACCCAGTCCTGCACCCATCTGCACCATCACACCCAGACTCCCATTTTGGCTATGGTGGTTATGTGCCATTGAGTCAGTTCTGACTCGTAGCGACCTTGTACACCTTATGGCTCAGCATTCTCTTCATAGATATGTAACCAAAAGAACTGAAAGCAGAACACGGACAGAAATCTGTACACCACTGATTTTTTTGCAGTGCTTTTCACATTAGCCCAGAGGTGCAAGCAACTGAAAAATGCATCAACAGATAAACCAAATGTGGTCAATATATACAATAGCATGTGACTCTTCCATAAAGAGAAATTAAGTCTTGTTGCACATCACAACATGGCTGTGCCTTAAAATCATGCTGAATGAGATAACGCAGTTGTTCTTGATGTTATGTGCTGTGGAGTAAGATCCTACTCATCACGACCTCGTATAGGGTTTCTGAGACTGTAAAATGTTTGTGGGAGTAGAAAGTTTCATCTTTCTCCTGCCGAGTGGCTGGTGTGTTGAACCGTCATCTTTGTAGTTTACAGTCCTATTCAATTACAAAAAGGATAAATAGTAAATGATCCCAGTTGCATGAAAATAAGCAAATATATACAGCTGTTGCACCACCAATTTTTGACTCAAAGTAACCCCATATATATAGAGAACAAAGATTTTAGTGGTTTCCATGGTGGCAGTGAGGGGGAAGTGAGAGTCACTGCTTAGGGGACATTGAGTTTCTGGTAATGATAGGGAAATAACTTGGAAATGGATAGAGGTGCTCATTGTAGAACATGATGAATACCACTGAATTATACATGTAAAAGTTGTTCAATTGGTATCATATTGTATATATATATATAT
>NW_006408573.1:2259412-2271758 GCF_000296735.1 Chrysochloris asiatica
ACATATACACATATACACATATACACATACACACATACACACACATACACACATACACACATATACATATACATATATACATATATATATATGTCAGCTTGTAAGGAGGATTTTTGAAAGTGCTAGATAAATGTTACTTATTTTGGTTACTGGCTTTTTAAAAAAATACTGGATTTGTCTCTTTGTTAAATAGTTATGCTGCTAAGGGTTGTAGAGTTGGTTTCCGAGGAGTGACTGGTGAGTTTGAACCACTGTCCTTGTGCCTCAAACCAACCTTAGTTCCAGTGCTTATCTACAGCACCACATCAGTTATGTTGTTGTTGTTGTTAAGTGCTGTCAAGTCAGTTTCAACTCACAGAGACCCTGTAGGTGAGTTAAACTGCTGACCTTGCGGTTCAAATGACCATGTGGTCCAGAGCTTAATCAGTTATGTTGTTGGTTATGTGCCATGGAGTCGGTTCCAACTCATAGTGACCCTGTATAGGGTTTCCAAGGCTGTGAATCTTCACGGGAGCAGAAAGCCTCATCTTTCTTCTGTGGAACAGCTGGTAGTTTCGAACTGCTGATCGTGAGATTAGCAGCCTGATTTGTAACCACGATGCTACCAGGTATAGGAACTAATAAATGTGTTTATTTATTTTTTATTTTTAAATTTTGTCATTTGTTCCCACAGATGATCTCAATGCCACCCACCAACACTGTGTTTTGGCTGGTTCACAACCTCGATTCAGTTCCACCCACCGAGTGGCAGAGGTAAGTGTAAATAAAATGTGATTCCAATCTAATTGGATGTGACAGAAGTGGTTGAATGAGCAATTTATCATGGAGCTTTGGAAGAATATTTGATAGGAAAATTGCTTCCATCTAATGTTACTTTAGCCTTTATTTACTTGCTTTTTTATCATTGGGTTGTGTTGGCTAAAGTTTAAAAAAATGTGTGTAGTATTGGATTAAGAATATTCTGTTTATTTGGTTCTGATGAAGGTAAATACCATTAGCAGGTGTGGCTAATTAAAGATTTTCTAAGAGTGGCTGTATCTGTCAAGGTCAAGGACAGGAGATGGCCAGAAGGAAATGAATGGATTCATGTGCTTGTGTATGTTTTGGTTGTGACTGGGCTCAAATGGCAGAGAATTTACATTTCCCTTAACTTTTCATCAGGTTTCTGGGCATGGGAATGTAAATTAAGGAGAAAGTTATTTTGGTGCCAAGGAATTTCTGAGCTTCAGGGTTGTGTTTGTAACTCAGATTGTATTGCTAAATTCTCCCACCAGTAGCAGAGGCTGAAGGTCAACTGATCAGACTAGTCAGAACTGAAACTCAACAGGTGAAACCCCCCCCACAGTAGTCACTCTAAAGTACTGTGTGTTCAAGGATTCCAGAGAGCAAAGATGGATCAAAAAGGATCACAACTTAACCCCCTTCCCAAGCTTGTCGTCAGTGTTTTGATTGGCTACTTAGTTCAGCTTTATAGTTAACTTTCCATGGAACCAGAGAGGTACAAATGTGAACGAGTTGGTGCAGGCAATACAGCAACATGGCAGGGAGGCACAAGTATAAGGGCTTTCGATCCTGAGACGATGTGATTATGTAAGTCAGCATTATACCTTTTAGACATTAGTTTCACTCGTCATATGGTATGTGACAGAGGGCCTGAGTTACTACTTAAGTCTAGATGCCAGGAAGCCCATAAGTCTTCCTTCTTCCATTTCTTCCTCTCTTCTTTCTTCCATCACCCACTCAGCTATTTGAATGCCTGTTTTGTGTCCAGCACTGCATGACTAATATGACAAATGTGGTCCCTACTTTTGTGACACTTCAGCCTTTACTTGGAGAGACAAACACAGTGATCTTACATCCTTAAAAATAAGTTGTTCTAGGGAGGGAGAGATGAGAGGTAAGAAAGAAGGGAGAGAGCATTTATACAGTATCTGACATGTTTCTCCACAACTCTTCTGTCAGTTTGTCATACTGTGGTGAGTTGTGTGTTATTTAAATACCAGTAGGATCATCCATGGTGGACAGGTTTCGGATGAGCTTTCAGACAAAGACAGACTAGAAAGAAGGAGACATGGACTACTTCTGAATATTTACTCACTGAAACCCTTATGAATAGCAGTGGAACACTGTCAGCACCAGATTATTCAGTACTGAAACATGATGAAGAGCATTAGAATACTGTCAGATATAGTGGTGGAAGATGAGCCCCTCAGATTGGAAGACACTCAAAATGTGACTGGGGAAGAGCTGCCTCCTTAAAGTAGAGTTGACTATGATGATGTGAATGGAGTAAAGCCCTCGGGACCTTCATTTGCTGATGGGACACAACTCAAAATGAGGAGAAACAGCTGTAAACACCCAAAATAATCGGAACATGGAATGTATGAGGTATGAACCTAGGAAAGTTGGAAATTATCAAAAATGAAATGGGATGCATAAACATTGATATCCTAGGGATTAGTGAGCTGGAATGGACTGATATTGGCCATTCTGAATCTGACAACCACATGGTTTGCTATGGTGGATTGACAAATTGAAGAATGCTGTTGCATACATTATCAAAAAGAACATATCAAGATCTGTCATGAAGTACAATGCTATCTGTGATAGGATAATATCCATACGCCCACAAAAAAGACCAGTTAATACCATTATTATTCTAATTTACGCACGAACCACTAAAGCCAGTCATGATAAAATTGAAGAATTCTATCAACTTCTTCAGTCTGAAATCAATTAAATATGCAATCATGCTGTATGGATAATTACTGGTGATTGGAATGCAAAGGTTGGAAACTAGCAGGAAGGATCAGTGGTTGGGAAATAATGGCTTTTGTGATAGAAACGATGCTAGAGATCACATGATAGAATTTTGCAAGACCAATGACTTGTTCATTCCAAATACCTTTTTTAAACAACATGAAAGACACTAGGCACATAGACGTCACCAGATGTAATACACAGAAATCAAATTGGCTACATCTGTGGAAAGAGATGGTGGAAAAGTTCCATATCATCAGACAAGACGAGGCCAGGAGCAGATTGTGGAACAGACCATCAATTGCTCATATGTAATTTCAGACTGAAGCTGAAGTAATGAAAACAAGTCCACTTTGTAATCTTTGAATATATCCCACCTGAATTTAGGTATCATCTGAAGAACCGATTTGATGCATTAGACACTCAGGACCGGAGACAAGAAGAGCTGTGGGATGACATTAAGAACATCATACAGGAAGAAAGCAAAAGGTCATTAAGAAGACAAGAAAGAAGGAAAAGACGAAAGTGGTTGTAAGAAAAGACTCTGAAACTTCCTCCACAGTGTAGAGATGCTAGAGCAAGTGGAAGAAGTGAGGAGGCACAAGAGCTGAACGGAAGATTTCAAATGCCAGCTCAAGAAAACAAAGTCAGGTATTACAATGAAATGTGCAAAGACCTGGAGATAGAAAACCGAAAGGGAAGAACACACTCAGCATTTTTCAAGCTGAGGGAACTGAAGAAAAATTTCAAACCTTGACTTGTGGAATTGAAGGATTCTCTGAGCAAATCATTGAATGATGCAGAAAGAATCAAAAGAATGTGGAAGGAATACACAGAATCACTTTATCAAAAGAAATGGTCAGTGTTCAACCATTTCAACAGGTAGCATATGATCAAAGTCCAAGGTAAATTGAAAGCACTGGCAAAGAACAAGGTACTGGGAATTGATAGAATACAAATTGAAATATTTAAACAAACTGATGCAGCACTGGAGGCACTCACCCATCTATGCCAAGAAATTTGGAGGACATCTAACTGGCCAACTGATTGGGACAGATCCGTATTTGTGCCCATTCCAAAGAGAGGTGACCTAACGGAATGCAGAAATCATCAGACAATATCATTTATATTCCAAGCGAGTGAGGGTTTACTAAAGGTAATACAGACCTTTTTTCCAGGTGGCTGGGAATATGGCGGACATTCAGACGGAGCGCGCCTACCAAAAGCAGCCGACCATCTTCCAAAACAAAAAGAGGGTCCTGCTGGGAGAAACTGGCAAGGAGAAACTCCCGCGTTATTACAAGAACATCGGTCTGGGCTTCAAGATGCCTAAGGAGGCCATTGAGGGCACCTACATTGACAAAAAATGCCCCTTCACTGGTAATGTCTCTATCCGAGGGTGCATCCTGCTGGTGTGGTGACCAAGATGAAGATGCAGAGGACCATTGTCATCCGCCGAGACTACCTCCCCTATATCCACAAGTACAATCACTTCGAGAAGCGCCACAAGAACATTCTGTGAATCTGTCCCTTGCTTCAGGGATGTCTAGATTGGAGACATCATCACAGTGGGCGAGTGCAGGTCCCTGAGCAAGACTGTACGCTTCAATGTGCTCAAGGTCACCAAGGCCGCTGGCACCAAGAAGCAGTTCCAGAAGTTTTGAGGCCGCCCGTCCCCCAAGTGAATAAAACTTATTTTTCCCATTAAAAAAAAAAGGTAATACAGAAATGGCTGCAAGCATACATTGACAGAAAATCTCCAGAGTTTCAAGCTGATTCAGAAGAGGACTTGGAATGAGGGATGCCATTGCTGACGTCAGATGGATCTTGGGTGAAAGCAGAGAATACCAGAAAGATGTTTGTTTGTTGTTGTTGTTAAGTGCAGTTGAGTCAGGTTCCAACCCATAGTGACCCTGTATAGGGTTTCCGAGGAGCAGCTGGTGAACTTGAACCATAGTCCTCCTGGTTCAAGCAGACTTTGCAGTCCAGTGCATTAACTAACAGTGCCACACTAGGAGTCCAGAAGATGTTTACATATGCTTTATTGACTACATAAAGGCTTTCGATTGTGTGGATCATGACAAGCTATGAACAACATTGTGGAGAATGAGTATTCCTGAGCACTTAATTGTGCTCATGAGGAACCTGTCCATAGATGAAGAGGCAGTTGTTTGAACAGAACAAGGGAACACTGAATGGTTTAAAATTAGAAAAAGGAGTTATAGTCTTTCACCATATTTATTCAATCTTATGCTGAGCCAATAATCCAAGAAGCTGGAGTATATGAAGAAAAACATGGCATCAGAATTGGAAGAAAACACATTAGCAACTGCGATTTGTAGAGGATACAACTTTGCTTGCTGAAAGTGAAAAGGAATTAAAATACTTTCTGCTGCTTCCATGGGCATAGATTGTGGATCCAAGTAAATTTAAATACTTGACAACCTCAATCTTTTCTCCATTTATCATGGTGTTGTGTCTTGGTTCAGTTGTGAGGATTTTTGTTTTCTTTATGTTGTGTTATCCATTCTGAAGACTTTGTAGTCTTTGATCTTCCTCACTAAGTGTTTAAGTCCTCCTCTCATATACTCTAACTTCTTATATTACTTGCTCAGCATATAGAATGAATGGTGGTGGTGATGGCGGTGCTTCTGTGCCATGGAGTCGGTTCCGACTCCACGTACAGGGTTTCTGAGGCTGTAAATCTTTACAGGAACAGAAAGCCTCATCTTTCTCCCACAGAGCCGCTGATAGTTTCGAACTGCTGACCTTGAGGTTAGCAGCCCGACTTGTAACCACTAGCTACCAGAGCTCCTTACAGAATGAATAAATAAATATGGTGAGACATCCAACTCTGGTGCATATCTATTCTGATTTAAACCATGTAATATTCCTTTGTTATGTTTCAAACCAGTTTCTTTTTCTGTGTACAGGTTCTGTATGAGCATAATTAAGTATCTGAAATTCCCATGCTACTCATAATCTTTGTGATCCACACAGTTGAATGTTAATTCAACTTTATATATATAGTCAATAAAAGGAAGGCAGACATCTTTCTGATATTCTCTGCTTTCAGCCAGTATCCATCTAACATCAACAGTGATATACCTCATTCCACCTCTTCTTCTGAATCTAATTAGGTTTTCGGCACTTTTCTGTCTGTGTACTGCTACAACTGTTTTATGAATGATCTTCAGCAAAATTTTGCTTGTGTGACACTATAAGATAAGCATTAGACTGCTAATGTCAAGTTTGGCAGTTCAAACCCACCAATCACTCCCTGGAAACCCTATACAGGGCTGCTATGTGTTGGAACCGATTGAACAGCACTTAATAGCAACAACACAATATAAATATATTTGATCATTTCTGTATTCTGATGGATCACCTTTCTTTGGAATCAGCACAGTCTGTTGGCAAGCATAGACAAGTGAAGTCTTCCAGCAGTGCACCCCTTTGTTGAGCTATCACAACTGGTGTTCTGTAAATTCTTAGAGCATTGCTATTGCTAGTACTTTCAATGAGCTCAGACTTTTTCCTTCAGTACCGTTGGGTTTTGACCATATGCTAACTGCCTGAAATAGTTAAACCTTGACCAGTTCGTTTTGGTTCAGTGGTTGTGTGTATTCCTTCCATCTTCTTTTTATGCTTCCTGTCTCATTCAGTTTTTTGTCCAGAATCCTTCAGTATTGAAACTCAAGGCTTGACTTTTTCTACCACTTTTTTCCACCTGAGAAATGCTGAGTGTGGTCTTTCCTTTTGGTTTTCTAACTGCAGGTCTTGCACATTTCATTATGGTGCTTTATTCTGTCTTCCTGAGATGCCCTTTGAAATCTTCTGTTCATCTCTCTTAGATCAACATTTCTTCTTTTTGATTTAGCTACTTTATGTACCAGCGCAAAGCAAGTTAAAGAGTCTCTTCTGACATCTATTTTGGTCTCTCTCTCTCTTTTTTTTAAATCTTTCCTTTTTTTATGTAGCCTTTTGCTTTCTTTATATATGATATCCTTTTTATGTCATCCCACAACTCATCTGGTCTTTGGTCTTTAGTATTCAGTGCACTATATCTGTTCTTGATATGGTTTCTAAATTCAGGTGGGATATATTCAAGCTTGTACTTTGGCTCTTGTGGACTTGTTTTTATTTGCTTTAGCTTAATCTTGAACTTGCATATGAGCCATTAATTGTCTGTTCTGCAATCAGCCGCTGGCCTTGTTCTGAGCTGACTATTGACTAACTGAAAGGGAGGAAGGAAAGTAATAACAGATTAATGAATGAATGAACCAAGTCTCGGTCAGATGCTTTCCATCTGTCAGTCTCTAGGATGATTTTTGATGATTGGCATTAAGGAAGACAAGAATGAGCACAGTGTTGAGTAAGCTGGAGTTGCCATATGGAAAGATATAACAGAGCAGAATTTGTAAGATTAGGAGACGTCTCTTCCTCCACCCTCTGTAGTAAATGCACACACCCACAAATGGAGTTCTCTGGAGTATTTGTTGTTTGAAAAGCACTCCTCTGGCCTTGTTTCCATTTTTCCAGTTGAGAAATATCATGCTGTCATTAGAGTAGCTTTCAGAATCCTGAGGCTGCGCCTTTCTGCTCAAATCATCAGAGCTGTACGTGTGTCTTCTAAGGTTTTGGTCAAATTTTAACGTTTAAAAATGAAGGGAGAGAAACATGATCCAAAAATCTATATTCTTTATTTTCTCTGTGCTTCGGTTTTATGCTACCTGATACTTTACAAATTAGACACATACTAGATGACTTGGCAAGAGCCAGGAGCCCTGCTAGTGTAGTGGGTTATGTGTTGGACCGCTAACCTCAGGTTAGCAGTTGAAATCCGCCAACCATTCCATGGTAGAAAGATGAATCTGCTCCCATAAAGATTTACAGCCTGGGAAACCCTATACAGAATAGCTATGAGTCAGACCCAACTTGATGGTACAAAGCAGCAGCAGGAGACTGAAAACATTTTGTGGAAGACTGGAGTTAAAAGATAATGGAAATTTTCTACAAACGTTTGAAGCCCCCCACATATAATGTGATATGGATGACCACCATTTGTCTGTTAGTTTGGTATACTGTCGTGATTTGAAAGTTGCTACGATCCTGGAATCTATGCCACCAGAATTTCCAGTACCAGCAAGATCACCCAAGGTGGACAGATTTGAGAGACACTTCCAGAATAAGACAGACTAGGAAGACCTAGTGATCTACTTCGGAAAAATTGGCCTGTGAACACCTAATATAAAGCAGTGGAAAATTGTCTGGTATAGTGCCAAAAGGTGAGCCCCACTCAGCTTGAGAGGGACCCAAAATCCGACTGGAAAAGAGCTGCCTCCTCAAAGTGTAATCAATCTTAATGCCGTGGATGGATCAGAGCTTTGGGGACCTTTATTTTCTGACCTGGTGTGACTCAAAATGAGAAGAAACAGCCGAAAACATCCAGTAATAATTGCAACATGAATTATATGAAGTATATATCTAGGAAAATTGGATGTCATCCAAAATGAAATGGAATCCATAAAGATTGATACCCTAGTCATTAGTGAGCTGCGGTGGACTGGTATTGGCCATTTTGAATCGGACAATCGTAGGATTTACTATGCCAGCAATGCTAAATTGAAGAGGAATGGCATCACATTCATTGTCAAAAGGAACGTTTCAGTATCTATCCTAAAATACACTGCTGTCAACAGTAGAATAAGATGACTATTCTTCAGATTTATATACCAGCTCCTAAAGCCAAAGATGAAGAAATCGAAGATTTCTGTCAGCTTCTGCAGTATGATACTGATCAAACATGCAGTTTATCAAACATCAAGATGCATTGATAACTACTGGTGACTGGAATGCAAAAATTAGGGAAAAAAATAGGAAAACTCAGTAGTTGGAAAACATGGCCTTGGTGATAGAAACAGAAACAGGAGATTGCAAGATAGAATTTTGTAAGACCAGCAACTTATTCATTGCAATTTTATTTTTCAAAGCCCTAAACAATGACTATATACTTGGATTTCGTCAGATGAAATACACAGGAATCAAATTAACTACTTCTGTGGAAAGAGACAATGGAAAAACTCAGTGTCATCGGGCAGAATAAGGTCAGGGGCTAAACTGGGGAATAGATCATCAATTGCTAATGTCGTTGGTGGTGTTAAGTGCCAACGAGTTGGTTCCGACTCATAGAAACCTTGTGTAGGGTTTCTGAGGAGTGACTGGTGGGTTTGAGCCTCTTACCTTGCGGCTCAAGCTGACCTTGGGGTCCAGCATATGATCTTGTAGTACTGCATCAGGACAAATTAAAGCTGAATAAAATTAAAGATATTCTATGTGAGCCAAAATGTGACCTTGAGTATACTTTACTCTTACTAGAGACCATTTCAAGAATATATTTGATGCATTGAACGCTAATGGCTGAAGACTAGATGACTTGTGTGATGATATCAAGACTATGATACCTGAAGAAAAGAAAGCTTGCCCAGTGCCACTCAATTGATTCCAACGCAGAGAGACCCTGTATGACAGAGGAGGAATGCTCCTTCGGGTTTCCAAGACCTGAAAACTTTACAGGAGCAGACAGCCTCCTCTTTCTCCAGCACAATAGCTAGTGAATTTGAACCTTTGACTTTGTGGTTAGCAGCCCAACACTTTTACCTACCACTTCAGCAGAACTCCTTGAAGAAAGGAAAAGGTCATTTAAAGGATAGGATGGTCCTGTGTAAACAAAGCTTTGGAAATCACCTTAGAGTTAAAAATATTTTTTTTAAAAAATGAGCCTTAAGGTAATTTGTTATTTGTACCAAGAGTTTTTAAATGATGCTATTCATTGCTGATAAAGTTACAGTGCTTCTGTTACATTATGGTCCATAGTATGTCTTATTGGTTTACTCCATGGAAAACCATATGAGACTCTATAAAGCACCATAAAATATTCATAGTTTGATATCATAAAATTGTGATGGAGAGTCAAACACAGGAAATAATTCAGTAGAACTTTATACACAGTGATGTTTATCAGACATGATCAAAGTATTGAAAAGTTCACCAAAACCTTAGTGCCTTTACAGTATGTGTTTGTTGTTATTGGGTGCCATCTAGTTCGTTCCAGCTCACAGCGACCCTGTGGAGGGTTTTGGAGAGCGACAGGTAGGTATGAAGTACCGACCTTGCAATGACTAATACAGTACTTATCCTACAGTGCCCCTCAAGGGTTCCCCTTTATAGTATATGACCAGTGACTAAATTTAGTGTCACCTCAGGGGAATTTTCAGGAGTCCTGGAAGTACCGTGGATTAAGCGCTGGACTGGTAATCCGAAAGTTTGGTGGTTTTCTGCTCTGTGGGGGAAAGATGAGCCAATCGACTTCTGTGAAGATTTACCGTAATCTCATGGGGAGGGTCTACTCTGTCCGGTAGGGTTGTTGTGAGATGAATTCAACTCGAAGATGGTGGGTTTGGTTTCTCAGGGGTGGTGGTTGTCAAGGGCCATCTAGTCAGTTCCAATTCAGCAACTTGGTATAGGGTTTCCGAGGAGTGACTGGTGAGTTTGAACTGCCAACCTTGAGGTCGAGAGTGCTTATCTTACGGTGCCACACTAGGATTCCTTTTCAGTGGTTGTTGTTGTTGTTGTTAAGTGCTGTAGAGTCGGTTCCGACCCATAGCGACCCTGAACAGGGTTTCCGAGGCTGTAAATCTTTACAGTAGCAGAAAGTCTCATCTTTCTCCTGCGGAGCAGCTGGTAGTTTCGAACTGCTGACCTTGCAGTTCGCAGCCCGATTTGTAATCACTACACTACCAGAGCTCCTTATACTGTAGTGCAAACATTGAAAATGGTAGTTTTTGAATATAATATACAAAAAAGTGAAAAACAGCACACATATTGATGAATGAGGGAGTCTTCAAAAAAAATTCAAGGAAAAATTCAGTTCTTTTCATTCCATTTTTTACAAATTTTTTTGAAACCCTGTGTGTGTGTGTTAACATGTTTATATAAATGGTCAAAAACTCATGCCCAATTAAGAAATGAAGATACTTTAATGTGGTAGAATTATGTTTTTATCTTATTTAAAAGTATTTAATTAATCTTCTGTTACTGTTTTCAGTAATATTAGAGGGCACACATTTTTTACACAGCACTAAAGTTGACCTTTGGGAGCATGATGACTCTAGAGAATACGTACTGGACTTGTAACTCGCGAGGCTGGAGGGTCGAGCTCACCGGCCACTCCGCAGGAGAAAGATGAGGCTTTCTGCTCCTGCAAAGAAATACAAAGTCACTGAGTGGGAACCAACTCAGTGGCACTTAATAACAACAAAGTTACATTATTGTTTTCTTCAATAGAATAGGGGAAAATATTCATTTTTATATTGTAGCTGTTGTTGTTAAGTGCCTTAGAATTGGTTCTGGCTCATAACAACCCTGTATAGGGTTTGCAAGGAGTGGCTGGTGAGGTTCGAAATGCCGACCTTGTGGTTCAAACCAACCTTGCAGCCCAGTGCATTACACTGCAGTACCACACCCACACTTATTCTACAAACATCCTGCCCTTTTCTATTCAATTAATAATTATATTATCTGTGCCAAACAAAATGCTTCTTTATATTTTGCCTGCTCATAATATATAGGAGCTCTGGTAGCGTAGTGGTTACGAATCGGGCTGCGAACCTTAAGGTCAGCAGTTCGAAACTACCAGGCGCTCCGTGGGAGAAAGATGAGGCTTTCTACTCTCGTAAGGATTTACACCCTCGGAAACCCTGTACAGGGTCGCTATGGGTCGGAACCAACTCGACGGCACTTAACAACAACAATAATATATAGGAGACAGATTGTCTTAAGGAAATGCTGTTCTGGACTTCATTTTAGTTCAACAGAGCAGAGACCCATTTCTTTGTGTTTTGTTTAATATGGCTAGATTAAGACGTGGTAGTAGACTTTTTGGTTGTGGAATACAACTTATGAAATTCAACATAGGATGTATTTTTATTTTAACTTAAACTATATATAATTTTTTAAATAGGTAATTACTGAAATGTTTCAAAGTTCTAAACATACCATAGGAAATACAGGTAGATAATGTCTTTCTCCATAAGTCAGTTTCCCTTCCCAGAGGCATCCTTGCTTATTAGAATCTTGTTACTGTTTCAGAGATAACATTCAGCACCCACACACCACATACATAAGGGGACTTCAAAAAGTTCATGGGAAAATGGGATTAAAAGATAATGAAAGTTTTCCACAAACTTTTAACACCCACTTACACAAGTGTGTGTATATGTTTTTTTTAAAATGTGTTATTGTGTATTGTGTGATAGTCTACATGGGGGAACGTTAGTTTTACATTCATTCCATCATACATCGTCTCATTGCCATAGTTACCATGCCGTCCATGCATCATCATCCAACTAAAGGGTACACCCTGCAGTCCTGCCCCCCCTCCCCTCACGGTCCTCAGCACACAGCCCCTCTCCCTCTCCGGATCTCTAGTCCCCAGCCACTCCATCTCTTCACGTCATCCTCTCCACGTCATCCTCTCTGTCTCAGTCTCAGCCCTCACTGCTCCTCTGGGTGGGGTCCCGCTCTC
>NW_006408573.1:2298945-2304133 GCF_000296735.1 Chrysochloris asiatica
TTTTTTTCTGGTGAATACTGGCTTATTTTGTTGATTTTTCCTAATTGTCTGAGATGTTCTGTTAATGTGTTGATTTTGGGTCTTTCTTCTTTTTGGATGTATGTTTTTATTGCTATAAATTGCCCTCTACGCACTGCTTTTGCTGTTTCACTAAAGTTTTGGTGTGGTGTGTTTTTGTTTTCATTTGATTCAAGTAATATTTAAAATTTGTTCTATTACCCAGTAGCTTTTAGCCAGGATGGTATTCAGTTTTGATATATTTGATTTTGTCACCTTGATCTTCTTATTGTTGATTTCTAATTTTATAGCATTCTAATCTGAAAAGATAGTTAATAATATTTTGATGTTTTAAAATTTATTGAGGCTTGCTTTGTGGCCTAACCTCTGGTGTGTTCTGGAGAATCTTTCATGTGCACTGGAAAAGAATGTGTATTGTGCTGTTGTTAGACTGAGTGTTTTGTATAAATCTATGAGATCAAGTTTATTGTGTTGTTTAGTTCCTCTGCATCTTTGCTCAGCTTCTTTCTAGTTGTCTTGCCCTTTATCGAAAATGGTACATTAAAATCTCCTACAGTTATTGTGGTGGTGGTGGTTATGTGCTGTGGAGTCGGTTCCGACTTATAGCGACCCTGCACAGGGTTTCTAAGGCTGTAAATCTTTATGGGAGCAGAAAGCCTCATCTTTCTCCTGTGGAACAGGTGGTAGTTTCAAACTGCTGACCTTCAGGTTTGCAGCCCGATTTGTAACCACTATGCTACCAGAGCTTCATTAATTGTAGAGCTATTTCTTTTTAAAATTCTTTTAGAGTTGATTTGTGTATTTTGTTGCTCTTTCATTGGGAGCATAGATATTTATTATTGTTATGACCTCTTGTTCAGTTGAGTCTTTAATCATGAGATAGTTCCTTTTTTGTCTCTTACGCTGCTTTTTGCCTTAAAGTGTATTTTATCAATAATTAATATTGCCACTCCTGCTTGTTTTTGATTGCCATTAGTTCAGTATATTTTCCCCATACTTTAATTTAAATCTATGTTTGTCTTTGTGTGCAAGGTGTGTCTGTTGTAGACAGCATATTGAAAGATCCTGTTTTGTTTTGTTTTAATCCATCCTGCTTCTCTCTTTCTCTTGACTGGTACATTTAATCCATTGATGTTCAGTAGAATTATTGATAAATATGAATTGATTACTGTCATTTTGCTCTGTGTTTTGTTGTCCTGCTGGTTTCTTTGTTCAGCCTTTTTTCCTTTGTTGAGTTCCTTTTTGGGGGTTCAATTTCTTCATTGTTTTAATGATTCCAACATTTTCATGGATTTACTTTTTCTTGATTTGATGTGAAGGTGTATTTAGTTGCTTTGTGGTTACTCTGTAATTTATTAACTTCTTTCCCATTTTATAAGTGTGTTTTATTTTGGAATCTAATTGATTTCTTCGTTGTTTGGAATTCTATAACTATTCTTTTCTCTCTTTTTGCTTTATCGTTATTTTCATTATAAATTTCTATGTCTGATTCCCTATTCTCAGTCTGGTAGTTTTGTTTTACTCTGGATACTTCTGGATTGAATTCTGGATGGTATTGCCATGTATGTCAGTCTCCAGTTGTTGCCTGCTATTATTGGTTCTCAGCCCACATGACTCCCTTTAGTATTTTTTTGTATCATTGGCCTGAGTTTTACTAATTCCCTGAAGTTTTGTTTATCTGGAAATGTAATTTCGCTGTCATATTTGAGGAACAGTTTTTCTGGATATCCAATTCTTGGTTGTTTTATTTCTTTCAGAGTTTTGTGTATGTCTCCCCTTGTCTTCTTGCATGTTTCTTCTGGGCAATCAGAATTTAATCTTACTGGTTTTCCTTTGTAGGTAACATTTTGTTTTTCCTGAGGTGCTTTCAGGATTCCTTCATCATCTTTGATTTGAGGGAGGTTGATTATGATATGGCTTGATGTTATTTTAGGGATCTGTCATGTTTGTGGCTCATTTAGCTTCCTGAATGCTTATCTTCTCATCTTTCATGATGTTAGGGAAATTTTCTTCCAGTAGCTCTTCCACTATCTTTTTGGTGCTTTTCTTTGTCTATTCCTATTCTGGAATTTTGATCACTCGTAAATTATTCCTCTTAATTGATTCCCTCATGAAACTTAGACTTTCTTCAGATGTTTTCATTCTTTATTATGATTGTTCTTCTAGCTTCCTAGTATTGTGAGATTTATGTTCAAATTCACTAATTTTGGTTTTCATTGATTCAAAGCTACTCCTTTGCCCTTTTCAATGTATTTCCCAGTTCTGATATCTTAGTATTAATCTTCTGGATTTCTGTTTTCAGGTTTTGTATTGTCTCCCATCCTTTATCTGTTTTGTTTGATTGCTCTTGTAGCACTTAATTCTTCCTTGTTTTCCTCGCCTTTTCTGTCAATCATTTGGAGATACCTAAATATCATTCTCCAGAATATCTTTTTTTTTCCTCAAAAACATTTTCTAGCTCTCCCTCTTCATCATTAGCTTGAGCTACTCTGTCTTGTTTCTTCGTGTGAACAGAAATTTTCTGCTGCTTTCTAGGCATTGTGGTGATACTGTGTCTGTATTAAGTTGATGAATGTACATTGGTGTATTCTTAGGCATTCACAAACTGCCTCTTGATGTAGGTGATCAGGAGATGAGCTTGTGTGCCATTTTTTTGGTTCATTGTTTGTGCAGTTCAGTTTAAGGCAGATTTAGATGGTATTGCTTGTTGTCATTGAACTGGTGTTTAGCAGCTGATTTTGACTTTTGCCCAATTGCTGGAGTTTGAGAGAGTATAGCTAAGACTGGGCTCTATGGCTCCAGTTCCTGTCCTGGGTGAGGCAAGAAGAGAAAACACACATAAGAGAGAAGGAAGTGAAACGAATCATCAACAATAGTGAAAACAAGTAGTAATGAAGAGGAAAGAAAAAACTGGCAAAGGCATCCT
Organism: Chrysochloris asiatica; assembly: GCF_000296735.1. Lineage (NCBI taxonomy): Eukaryota > Metazoa > Chordata > Mammalia > Afrosoricida > Chrysochloridae > Chrysochloris > Chrysochloris asiatica. The sequence continues at coordinate 2,301,890 of NW_006408573.1, forward strand.
CTTCACCAATAAGCACTATGCCTGTGTGTCACCTACAGTTGCTTCCCTGCACAGTCCTTCAAGGAAGTTCAAGATGGCCACACTTCTCTTGGCTTACCCACAACAATTCCTGGTCTCTTTTCTTTCTATATATATTTTTTTTTTCTCTATCCCATGTGTTCATTCAGTCACTTCTCCTAGTGAGAGATAGTCCTTGGGTGGCCAGGACCGAATTTGCAGATTTGGAGTGGTGCCTGCCTGAATGGGTTATTGTGAATAGTTCCTCCATCATTCAATAGAACTCACAGCTTTGGCATTTACCTTCTTGTTTCTCCAACCATTTGGAACTCAGAAGCTTCCCTGGGGGTGTACACTGGTGGAGGTTGGCCCCGCCTGTGGTCACAAGGGGAATGTGGGGAACAATAAAATCATGATACCTTTTTCTCTTTGAGCCACAAAACTGCAATGTGAATGTGTTTTGTCATCTCTGAAGCTGCTCAACAACATGCAAGATGGCTGCAGCAGGTCCAGTTGGCCTCCACAGCTTAGCAATCACTTCTTCTATATTATTTTTTTTCTGCATCTTTTCAGTTCTCTCTTGTCATAAGCATTCAGTCCACTTCTCTATCCCTTCATCTGAACCTCAGAGTTCTAGAATTATCATTTACATCTTTTTAATTTGGTTTTCCATATCTTTGTTTTAGAGGATCCATACAGCCTTTCTGTGTAGTCTGCCATCTTGTTTTGCCTCCTATGTATTTTCATTAACATGCGTGTGGGCTACTTTTTTCCCTGTCCTTTCTGGTCTTCTGTTGTGATTGACTGTGATGTTTTGTTATTACCATTGGAAGAAGGGAATCTGTAAAATCACACTGTTTTTCTAACAGTAGAATATTGTCATCTGAAGATATCTGCTTCGAAAACTGTTGACTGCTTTTGACAATAAGCTATGGTTGGGAAGGTTGGACGAATCAGAAACGTAAGCTGTTTTAGACAAGCTGAGATTGAATGGAGAGAGATCTTGATTCTAAACAGTACGTCTGTTAGTCTTTTCCAGTCCTCAATATTTGATTTTTCAAGGCCATCTCCTTACATTAAGAATTAATTCCATATGTCAGGGCATGTTTTTAAATGCTGTTTTTTTGCTGCAGAAGTTGGACTGGGATTGAGCACTTGTATGATCACTCTACCACATTGTGTTTTTAATGAAAGCACGGATGTCCATGATAGTTGCTCTGGTTTCTTCTTGTTTGCTTTCCTTTTTCTTAAAGGCCACATTCCTCCCGGGAGTAATTAGAGCATGAATCCCTGCGTTTTACATACTGCAAACTTTCACAGTATGTTGGCTTAGAAATGGCGTGTTTTCTTTGTCTTAGATGGTTTCTAACTAATCCAGTTTGGAACTTTGGGGATGGCGCCTAGATTCCTTTGGAGGTACTTTTCCCAATTTAAGGGATTTAGAAAAGAATTTGCTTCACTTACAAGCAAAATATTCCTATATTTTATTAAAATTATATGTTTTCCTTCGATTTGTTGCAAGGTACCTTCTGACCAGTTCCAACTCAACAGAGCAAAACACTGCCTGGTATTGCGCCATCCTCATAATGGTTAGATTGGAGTCTGTTGTTGCTACCACTGTGTCAATCCAACTCATTGAAGGTCTTCCTCTTTTTTGTTGGCCCTTCACTGTCTGAAGCCTGATGTCCTCCTCCAGGGATTGGTGCCTCATAGTAACATGTCCAAAGCATGTGAGATGAATTTTTACCATCTCTGCTTCTAGGCAGTTTTCTAGTTATACTTCCTCTAAGACAAATCTGTTAATTCTTCTGGCAGTTCATGGTATATTCAATATTCCTTGCTATTACCATAATTAAATTGCATTGATTCTTCCCTGGTCATCTTATTCATCGTCCAGAAATCCAGAAGATTTATACTAACTTCTATGATATGCATATGAGACAATTGAAAATATCATAGACTGGATCAGGAACACCTTTGTCCTCAAAGTGAAATCTTTGCTTTTTAATACTTGGGCTACAGATTTGCCCAATGCAATACATCATTTGATTTCCTGACTGCTAAAATGAAATCTTTGACAACTTCAATTTTTCTTCCATTTTTTATGATATAAGTTATTGGACAAGTGAGAATTTTAATTTTCTTTACATTGAGGTGTAATCCATACTGAAGGCTATACTAGTCTTTGATCTTCATCAATAAGTCCTTTAGGTCCTCTTTGGTTTTAACAAGTAAGGTCGTGTCATA
>NW_006408573.1:2304233-2306371 GCF_000296735.1 Chrysochloris asiatica
TGGAGGCCAGGATGGCCAAACTTCATCTCTCATACTTCAGACATATTGTCAGGAGGGACCAGTAACTAGAGAAGGATATCATGTTTGGTAAGGTGGAGAGTCAGAGAAAAAGAGGAAGACCCCCAACGAGATGGATTGGCAAAGTGACAGCATCAATGGGCTCAAGTGTGGCAACAGTTGTGAGGTTGGCCCAGGATCGGGCAGTGTTTCGTTCTATTGTGCATAGGGTTGCTATGAGTCGGTACTGAATCAATGGCACCTAACAACAACAACAATTCCAGTACCAGACTGTTTTTATTACCGTAACCATAATTTGTTGTTTTTGTTAAGTGCCTCTGAGTTGGTTCCAAGTCATAGCAACCCTTTCTAGGGTTTCTAAGGAACAGCTGGTGGGTTGAGTCCTCAACTTTGAGATTATGTGTCCTGTGCTTAGTCTATAACATCTCATAGTATAAGTTTAAAATCAATAAGTTAGGGTTCATTCTACTTTGGGTTTTTGGATTTGTTTTTTTTTTTTTCAACATTGCTTTAAGTATTTGGGCCTTTTGCCTTTTCATATAAATTTGAGGATTAGGTTCATTAAAATTATTATTATTAGTTATTTCTTATAAAATAATTGTTGGGAAATTGATTAGGATTGTGATGAATTTGTTGATATTTTGGGTAATATTGACATCTTATCCATATTAAGTTTTCCAGTCCATGAGCATAAGTTAGCTCTCTGTTTATTTAACTCTCTTTAATTTCTTTCAGTAACATTTCATAGTTTTCATTGTTTAATTCTTTTACATCCATGGTTAAATGAATTCCTAGGTATTTTATTTACTTAGATGTGTCTTATCCTGGCTTCTCTCGAGAAACACAGCCAGTGAAGCTTTTATATATAAACATATCAGAGTTCTGATGTGATGCTTTGGGATAATACACTGGATCGCAAGGTCAGTTTGAGCCGTAAGGTCGGCAATTCAAATTCACTGGGCCCTCATTGGACACCCTGTATAGGGTGCTATGAGTCAGAACTGACTTGACAGCACTTAACAACAACAACAGCAATAGCAGTATATATATATAAATAAGAGAGTGGTGGCTCCATATGTTAAGCACTGGACTGCCAAGCCTGCCAACTACTCTGCAGGAAAAAGATGAGATTCTCTGCTCCCATGAAGATGTAAAGTCTTGAAAACCCTGTGCAGGGCAGTTATGAGTTGGAACCGACTCAGTGGCACTTAACATATATATAACTCCATATATATATGGGGAGTCCTGGTGTGGTGTTGTAGGTTAATGTGCTGTACTGCAAAGTTGGTTTGAACTGCAAGATCCTTTGAGCTCATCAGCCTCTCCTCAGAAATCCTATACAGGGTCGCTATGATTTGGAACCGATTCAATGGCACTTAACAACAACAACATATATCTGTATATATGTATGGCAGTACTAAGAGACATCCTGAAGAATCTCCTGGATTCCAGACATATTCTTTTTACTGCCAAGATGTAACATTAATCCGATTTCATTTGTTAAACAGGAACAATCGCAACACCCAAAACAATAATTCCCTTCTTTGCTGGTTGATTCAGAGGCATAAAGAGCCCCTAGTGACTGGGGGGCATTCTTACCTTCCATTTTAATGGAATCAGTGTTGTATTTACAGGTGGGAGTGTTCATAACTTTGGAACTAAGACCAGATCAGAAGAGCTCAGGGTCATTGAGATAAAAAGCACAAATATTGTGAGTGTTTAGCTAGGAGTGGGACCACTTCCAATTCCAACCCTTGGTTCCTGGACCCAGGAATCCTGGCTGTTGCAGAAACAGCACTGTACATTGGTTGCTGGTTTATTGGAAGAACTACTTCACCACTGTTCTTCAAGGAGGGCCCCAAATGGGGCTGTGGTGCTGCTGCTGTCTGCTTTTGGGTGGTGTCTGCATACCAGGCAGAACCACCTGTAAACCATGCACGAGTTTTCTTTCTCAGTCCATTGATTATAAAGATCTCCCCATGAGGCCATACCTCAGACTGGAAATGGGCAGGTCTTTGCAGCAGATTTGCCTAATGCAATACATCATTTGATTTCTTGACTGCTGCTTCCATGAATGTTGATAGTTGATCCAAGAAGAATGAAGTCCTTGACAACTTCAA
>NW_006408573.1:2307672-2310231 GCF_000296735.1 Chrysochloris asiatica
TAAAGCCATTTTTAATGAAGGAATGTTTTCCTCCTTAGATATAGTAAAATGTGGAATTCAGTGTCTTCATGTAGCAGATTTTCCCTATAAAAGTGTACCATTTGATTGCATTGTTTGGTTTTCATCTTCTTGATAGTTGCTGTGAAAGGCCCTTCATGTAAATGACTCTGTTTTACACACTGGCTGCTAAAGCTACAGATGAAGAAATTGAACGTTTCTACCCACTTTTACAGTCTGAAATTGAACAAACATACAATCAGGATATATTGATAATTAGAAGTGATTGAAATGAGAAAGATGAAAATAAAGAACAATCAATAGTTAAAAATATGTTGAAACAATGCCAGAGATCATCGAATATTTTCTTTTATTAACTTTTATACTTTTTATTGTGAATTAAGTAAAGGTCTATAGAGCAGGTCACTAGTATTACGTTCAACAAATCATACATTCAGTTCATTTCAATGGCAATCCCTTCTATGTAACATGGCACCCCACTTCCTCCCTGTGCTCTTTGTTGCCATTTCTCCTTCTTTCCCCACCCTTCAGAATTTGTCTCTAGCTTGATGCTGTACTTTTGCTCTTGAAGGAGTGGACTTCTATTGTGTGCACGCCTCACTAGTGTTGTCCCCTCTATATACCTACAAGAACAAGCCACAGCACTCTTTACTCAGCTACGTTCAATAATTCATTGCATTGCCTACACAAAACTCAAAGACAATTCTCACAGTTATGGTGTCAGTTAGGGAAGTTAATAGGTTACAATTCAGTGGCAGAAATGGTTAGGACACAGTTATTCCCCTTAGGACAGCCTCTTCTTAGCTATACTCTCAAGCAGGTCTCTCTCTGACTGGGCAGGGAAGCTCTTTGGGGCTGCAGCTGATCAATGTTTAAAGGTTCCACTTCTAATTCTAAGCCTAAGACCAACGTCTCTGAGCTTAGCTTCAGAGGTCAGCAAACTTAGCTCCCCCAGTTAGATGCCTGTTGGTCCCACCATTCTCACAAAAGCCTCCTGCCCAAAGTCACTCAGCTTTATTTGCTCTGTAGGCCAGGAAGTCCACAGCTCTGCCATTCTGCTCATCCTCCAGTGTCACAGCTTTCTGTTTTTGGGTCAAGGAGTTTCAATGCACAGGGATCTTGGTGTCCCAAAAGACACACTCCATTCTTAGCTCTTCTTTGAAGGTAGTGAGATCCCGCTTCTGCTTTTGAGATGGCTCATTTTATACCCAACTTGTTGTTGTTAGGTGCAATTTAGTTGGCTCTGAGTCAAAAGGACCTTAAGCACACTAGAAGGAAACACTTCCCTCCCTACACTGCCCTCAGTTGTTATGCTTGAGCCCATTGCTGCTGCCTCGGTGCCAATCTATCATGTTGGAGGTCTTCCTTTTTTGTCACTGACCCTCCACTGTACTTCTCCAAGGATTGTCCCTTCCTGATAACTATTCCCTCCTGATAACAAATACGAGAGACAAAATCTTAGTATCCAGGCTTGAAAGGAGCATTCTGGCTGTAATTCTTCCAACATACATATGTTTGTTCTTTTGGCAGTACACGATACTTTTAATATTCTTCTGCAATGCCATAACTCAAATATATCAACTCTTCTATGGTCTTTCTAATTCATTGAAAATACTATGGCTTGCATTAGACACACCTGGGGCCTCAAACTGATCTCTTTACTCTTAAATACTTTAAAGACGTCCTGTATAGTATATTTACCTAATGAAATACATACTTTAATTTTCTGACTGCTGTTTCCATGAGTGTTGATTATGGATCCAAGCAAAATTAACTCTTTGACAACTTCAATCTTTTCTCCCGTTTAACAAGATGCTATTTATTGACCCTGTTGTGAGGATTTTTATTACCTTTATAATGAGGTGCAATCCATAATGAAAGCTGTTGTCTTTGCTCTTCTTTAATGCATATTTTAAGTCCTTTTTGCTTCCAGGAAGCAAGGTTGTATCATCTAAATATCTAAGGTTTTTAATGAGTCTTCCTTCAATCCTGATGCTACATTCTTCTTCATATAATCTATCTTTTCAGCTTATTTGCTAAGCATACAGATTGCGTGAAAGATACAACCCTGTCTCACACCTTTTCCAACTACTGACTCTTCCTCTTTTTTAGCAACCATTTCACTCCAATCCCAAATAATTATCATTATGTCTTGAGTACACATTTGATCAATTTCAAACTGAACAAGTTGATGGAATTCTTCAATTTTATCTTCTGGCTTTAGTAGTTTGTGTGTAAATTTAAATTATAGTGGAATTACCCGGTCTTCCTAGTAAGTGTATGGGTATTTTCCTATTAAAGACAGCATTGAACTTCAAGATAGATCTTGAGATGTTCTTTTTGAAGATGAAAGTGACACCATTCCTCTTGAATTTGTTGTTACTGGTCTAGTAAACCATATGATTGCCTGATTCCATTTCAATTCACTGGTGCCTAGGATACCAATCTTTATGCATTCTGTTTCATTTTTTACAACTTCCAATTTTTCTAGATTCATACTTCATACATTCCATGTTCAGATTATTAATGGATGTTTGCAAT
>NW_006408573.1:2315936-2320499 GCF_000296735.1 Chrysochloris asiatica
TCTGACATCCATTTTGACCTTTTCCTTCTTTCTTGTCTTCTCAATGACTTTTTGCTTTCTTCATGTATGATGTTCTTGATGTCATCCCACAACTTTTCTGATCTTTGGTCTTTAGTGTTTAATGTATCAAATCTGTTCTTCAGATGATCTCTAAATACAGGTGAGATATATTCAAGGTCATATTTTGGCTCTCGTGGATTTGTTTTCATTTTCTTCCGCTTCAGTTTGAATTTGCATATGAGTAATTGATGGTCTGTTCCACAATCTGCCCTTGATCTTGTTTTGATTGATGATAAGGAGCTTTTCCATTGTCTCTTTCTGCAGATGTAGCCAATTTGATTTTTGTGTATTCCATCTGGCAAGGTCCATGTGTATAGTCGTCTCTTATGTTGTCTAAAGAAGGTATTTGAAATGAACAAATCGTTTATTTTGCAGAATTCTGCCATGTGATCTCCAGCGTCATTTCTATCACCAACGCCATATTTTCCAACTACTGATCCTTTCTCTTTGTTTCCAACCTTTGCATTGCGATCACCAATAATGATCAATACATCTTGATTGCATGTTTGATCAATTTCAGATTGAAGTTGGTAAAATTCTTCTATGTCATCCTCATTGGCTTTAGTGGTTGGTGCGTAAATTTGAATAATAGTGGTATTAGCTGGTCTTCCCTGTAGGTGCATGGAGATTATCCTATCACAGACAGCGTTGTACCTCATGACTGATATTGATATGTTCTTTTTGACGATGAATGCAACTCCACTCCTCTTCAATTTGTCATTCCTGGCATATTAAATCATGTGGCTGTCAGATTCAAAATGGCCAATACCAATCCATTTCAGCTTACTAATACCTAAGTTATCGATGTTTATGCGTTCTATTTCATTTTTACAATTTCTAATTTTCCTAGATTCATACTTTGTACATTCCATGTTCCAATTATTAATGGATGTTTACAGCTGTTTCTCTTCATTTTGAGTTGTGCCTCATCAGCAAATGAAGGTCCCACAGGCTTTACTCCATTCGCATCCTCACGGTCAACTCTACTTTGAGGAGGCAGCTCTTTCCCAGTCACATTTTGAGTGCCTTCCAACCTGAGGGGCTCATTTTCTGGCACTATATCTGATAATGTTTCTGCGTTATTCATAAGGTTTTCAGTTTCTAAACATTTTAGAAGGTGCTTGAATAGGTTAATTTCCTACTAGCACCCAGACGTTTTGCCAATAAATGTATAGTCATTGATATCTCTTTCTTACTATGTGCAGTCAGCATAATATCATCAGTGTAATGAACCAGTGTTAGATCTTGTGGGAGGGAAAGTTCCCTCTGGACTAAATTATGACCTATTGCTGGGGAGTTGATATACCTCTGAGACAGGAAAGTGAAGGCATATTATTGGCCTTGGCAGCTGAAGGCTAAGTGCTTCTTGTGATCCTTCAAAACTGGAATTGAGAAAGATGCATTGGCCAGGTCAGTAGTTGCATACCAGGTACCAGGAGATGTATTAATTTGTTCACGGAATGAAACCACATTTGGAACAGCAGCTGCAATTTGAGTCATCACTTGGTTAAATTATGATAACCCACGGTAATTCCCTAAGATCCATCTGTTTTTGGCACAGGCCAAATAGGTGACTTACATGGGGAAGTGATGGGAATTACCACCCTGCATCCTTCATGTCCTTGATGGTGATACTAATCTCTGCAGTTCCCCCAGGAATGTGGTGTTGCTTTTGGTTTACTATTTTCCTAAGTAAAGGCAGTTCTAATAGTTTCTACTTGGCTTTGCTGCTATAGTAGCCCTCATTCTATGTTTTAGGGATCAATGTGGGCATTTTGCCTGTTGCTGAGTATATCTATTCCAATTATGCATTCTGAAACAAGGGAAATCACTATAGGATGGGTTCCGGATCTCTTGGACTTGATTAATATCCTTTAATATCTTGACTTCCATATGCACCCCCAACTCTGGTAGGCCACAGTGATATTTTGGTTTCCTGGGCTTAGTGTCAATTCAGAGACAGTGTTCAGTAGTCCCTGGAAAGTCTGATTAGTTCCTTTTTCCTGATGAAATAGTCACTGTTGCAAAAGGCTGTAGCTCCCTTTGGGGAAGACTGGTAGAAGAACTGGCAGTATAAACTTTTGATGTTGTAGTGGTGTCCTTCCTCAAGGGGACCTCGCCTTTCTTGTATTCAAGGGATTGTAGGTGTGTTGTGGGAATACTGGCTCAACTCTAAGAATGGATTGAGGATCCATGTCTCTCTATTCTGGCAATTCAAGTTAGGTTCCTTTCACTTGGCCTCGAATTTTCCTGCTTGCACAGATCAAGTATTTTGTGCCCATTTATTTCACTGCTGGGGACACCCTGCCTAAATATCCAGTGTCATCAGTCTATATAATTAGATTACTATATATTCTGATTACTACTTTGACTCTGCTGTCCATTTCAGTTACCATGGCTACCTTGTCTTCATTCATTAAGTGCTGCCATTTGGCCCCTACCACCACAGGTCCAATAAGCCTCATTGTAGCTAGGTGTCTTAATTTAGTTGGGGCAGTTCTCACTCTGAAATCTGACTTACACAAAATATCAATCACGGCAGTCTTTAAGGATACTGGGACACCCTTCACACATTTTTTCTTCTCTGTTGTGGTAAAAGGCATGTCCTCTGGCCACTCCATATGTGTCTATGGGTCTATCCTGATCAATCCCTTCTGGACTGCAAGGTTGCTTTGAACCACAAGGTCTGTGGTTCAAACTCACCAACCACTCCTCAGAATGACTGCTATGAGTTGGAAGTACAAGGCTGCTGTGAGTTAATAATAATAGCAACAAGCCAGCTTTCTTAGGATACCTTCTTTTGCAATAAACCAAGGTAGGCTTGGCACTTCAACTGGATGTATTGTAGGCCACCTTGCAATTCATGCTTCAGTGAATCAACCAAATAAACTATTATATTCTTTTCCAACCTCTTGACATGAAACACTGAATGAAGAATTTGTGCTTAATTGGCCCATATGAATAAATTCAGACTGATTCAACTTGATATTCCTTGCACTGTTATTCCACACCCTTAGTAACCATTCCCACACATTCCCCCCTGGTTCTGTTTGTTGTGTATATTAGAAGAATCCAGCAGTGTTTTGAATGCAGTATACTTACTCTGGACTCCTGGTGTGGCACTGTAGGATCAGCACTGGACTGTGATCCACAGGTCAGCAGTTTTAAACCCACCAGCTGCTCCTCAGAAACCCTATACAGGGTCGCTATGAGTCAGAACTGCCTCAATGGCATTTAAAAACAATACTTATTCCTGGGTCCCAATTTGTACTTCACTTTTTGTGCCTTGCTGCTGGCTTTGCCCTCTCCCCAACTCCCCTTTCTCTTTTGTTGTTGCTTTTTCTCCTGCAGAACAGCTGATGGTTGCCAACCACCAACCTTATGATTCACAGTCCCGTGCATATCCTACACTGTGCTTCATATATATACATCTACATGTATATGTGTGTGTGTGTATTGGTTGATGCTGTTGAATAAACACTGTACTGCTCACCACAAGGTCAGCCATTCAAACCCATCAGCCTCTTTTTGGAAACACTATATAGGTTGCTATGCATTGGAACCAACTCCATGGTATTTAATAACAACTATATATATATACACACACACACACACAGACACAAACACATGTATAAACACAGACACAGCATGTGCTGTTGTTAGCTGTTGTCCAGTCAATTTCAACTCACAGTGATGTATTATGCACAGTAGAACAAACCACTGTCTAGTCCTGAGCCATCCTCAGTGTTGTTGTGTTTGAGTCCATTGGTGCTGTCACTGCATCAGCCCATTTTGTTGGTGGTCTTCCTTTTTTTAGGGACTGGTCCCTCCTGAAAACATGACCAAAATATGTGAAATGAAGTCTTGCCATCTTTGTTTCTAAGGAGCATTCTGCTGTACTTCTTCCAAGACATCTTTGTTCTTTTGGCCGGCTAAGGTATTTTCGGTAGTCTTTGCCAATACCACATTCAAATACATCTATTTTTCTCTGGTCTTCCCTACTAATTATCTAGCTTTCACATTTATATTGTTGTTAAGTGCCACTGAGTCAGTTCCAACCCATAGTGGCCCTGTATAGGGTTTCCGAGGAGCAGCTGGTGAGCTTGAACCACCAACCTTGCAGTTCTAACAGCTTTGCAGTCTGGTACATTAACCCACAGTGCCACACCCGGACTCCAAATTTATTAGGTGATTAAAAGTACCATGGTTTGGTTCAGGTGCACCTTACTCCTGAAAGTAACATCTTTGCTCTTTAACACTTTAAAGAGGTCTTGTGCAGCAGATTTGCCTAGTTTGATTTCTTGACTGCTGCTTATGTGAGCATTGATTGTGGATCTAAGTGAAATAAAATCTTTGACAAGTTCATCCTTTGTTTATTTATAATGTTATTGACTGGTACTTCGTCAATTCCTGGATCCTTGTTTTTCACTGATGTCTTCAGTGCAGCTTGGACTTTTTCCTTCAGTATCGTCAGTTCTTGATCATTTGCTACCTCCTGAAATC
>NW_006408573.1:2320599-2321893 GCF_000296735.1 Chrysochloris asiatica
GACCCTGTAAAGGGTTTCCAAGGCTGTAAATCTTTATGGGAGCAGAAAGCCTCATCTTTCTCCCATGGAACAGCTGGTAGTTACCCTATAATTTGAATTTCTGAATCTTATGACTGTTCTGTTTTTAATTTTAAGGAAACACCACACTGTTATTTACAACTGTACCATTTTACATTCCCTCCAGTAATAGATAACAATTCCAGTTCCTTATTATACATCCTCGCCAGTATTTAATATTCTATTTGTCTATTTAAATTTGTGTCATCCTAGTGCAAGTGAAACAGTGAATCATTGTAGTTTTTCTCTTGATTTATATCTGTCTGATGACTAATGAAGCTGAGTGTCTTTCCCCAAGTCTGGTGGCCGTTTGAATATCCTCTTTGGTGAATTGTCTATTCAACTGTTTTGTGCGTTATGTTTAGATTATTTGTCTTTTTGCTGTGAAGTTGTCAAAGTTTAATGTATGTTTTAGTTGTTATATTTTTGTCTGATATATGGTTTCTGAATATATTCTCCTAGATATTAGCTTGTCTTTTTACATTTTTTGTATCTCTTGATAAGGAAAAGTTTTGCATTTCTATGAGGCCCCTTTGGTTTATTTTGTTATTTGCTGTTTATGCTTTATTATTCTATTAGATAATCCATTTTTTAAAGCTAGACTTGATATTGCCCTGTGCTTGTTCTTTTGAGGATTTTATTGTTTTTAATTTGCATATTTCTATTTAGGTCCTTAGTCTATTAAAAAAATGTTGTGTGTGTATGATGTGAAACATAATTCCTGTTTCTTTCCTTTTTTCCATGTGGAAATTCAATTTTCCTACCACCATGTATTGAAGAGAATCTTCTTTCTCCATTGAGTGGTTTTAGCACCCCTGTCAAAAATCAGTTTACTATAGATGTGTGAGAGTCCTGGTTTGGCGATTGGATTAATGTGTTAGACTGCAATGTTGTTTATACTGCAAGGTTGGTGGTTCAAGCTCACAGTGGCTCCTCGGAAACCTATATAGATAGGATTGCTATGGGTTGGAACTGACTCAATGGCACTTAACAACCACAACAACGTAGATGTATGGGTTTATTTCTGGATTCTCAATTCTATTCCAATCTTAGCTTTTGAGTTATGATGTTGGAGGAGATTATTGAAAGTGCCATGAGCTGCCAAAAGAACCAACAGATCTGTATTGGAAGAAGTGTAGCCAGAGTACTCCGTGGAGGCCAGGATGGCCAAACTTCATCTCTCATACTTCAGACATATTGTCAGGAGGGACCAGTAACTAGAGAAGGATATCATGTT
>NW_006408573.1:2323293-2324347 GCF_000296735.1 Chrysochloris asiatica
TGTGGATCCACGTGAAATAAAATCTTTGACAAGTTCATCCTTTGTTTATTTATAATGTTATTTATTGGACCAGTTGTGAGATTTTTTTTTTTTTTAATTTGAGTTTTAATTCATACTGAAGGCTGTATTCTTTGATCTTCTTGAGCAGTGCTTAAATTTGCTTTTAGCATGCAAGGTTGTATCATTTGCATATCACAGATTGTTAATGAGTCTTCCTCTAATCCTGATGTAACCTCCTCCATATATCTGCTCAGATTATTTGCTCATCATATAATTTGAATGTTGTTGTTGTTAGATGCCATCAAGTTGCTTCTGACTCATAGTGACCCTATATGAAATTTCTGAGAAATGGCTGGCTGGTGAATTTGAACCAGCGACCTTGTCGTCCAATGCATTATCCCACAGCACCACCAGGATTAAATAAGTGTGATGGAAGGATACAACCCTGGTGCACCCTTTTTCTGATTTTAAACCATTCTGTATCCCCTGGTTCTGTTTGAATGGTTTATGTACATGTTCCTTATGAGTACAATTAAGTGTCTGGACTTCCCAGTCTTCAAAATGTTATGATCCACACAGTCAAATGTTTTTGCATCTTCAATAAACCACAAGTAAACATTTTTCTGATATTCTCTGCTTTCAACCAAGATCCATCTGCCATCAGCAATATTATTCCTAATTCTGTGTGTTATACCTTATCTGGCTTAATTTCTGGCAACTCTCTGTTGATGTACTGTTATAACCATTTTTGAGTTAACTTCAGCAAAATATTACTTGCATGTGATATTAATGATATTGTTAGATAATTTTCACATCCTACTCAGTCCCCCTTTTTTAGAATGGGGTCTCTTCAGGTAAGTTGGCCAGGTAGGTGTCTGCCAATTGTCTTGGCATAGAACAGTGAATGCTTCCAGTACAGCATTAGTTTATTGAACCATTTTGACTGGTGTTTCGTCAACTCCTGGATCCTTGTTTTTCACTGATGTCTTCAGTGCAGCTTGGACTTTTTCCTTCAGTATCGTCAGTTCTTGATCATTTGCTACCTCCTGAAATC
>NW_006408573.1:2324447-2329480 GCF_000296735.1 Chrysochloris asiatica
GTTCTTTTGGCCGGCTAAGGTATTTTCGGTAGTCTTTGCCAATACCACATTCAAATACATCTATTTTTCTCTGGTCTTCCCTACTAATTATCTAGCTTTCACATTTATATTGTTGTTAAGTGCCACTGAGTCAGTTCCAACCCATAGTGGCCCTGTATAGGGTTTCCGAGGAGCAGCTGGTGAGCTTGAACCACCAACCTTGCAGTTCTAACAGCTTTGCAGTCTGGTACATTAACCCACAGTGCCACACCCGGACTCCAAATTTATTAGGTGATTAAAAGTACCATGGTTTGGTTCAGGTGCACCTTACTCCTGAAAGTAACATCTTTGCTCTTTAACACTTTAAAGAGGTCTTGTGCAGCAGATTTGCCTAGTTTGATTTCTTGACTGCTGCTTATGTGAGCATTGATTGTGGATCTAAGTGAAATAAAATCTTTGACAAGTTCATCCTTTGTTTATTTATAATGTTATTGACTGGTACTTCGTCAATTCCTGGATCCTTGTTTTTCACTGATGTCTTCAGTGCAGCTTGGACTTTTTCCTTCAGTATCGTCAGTTCTTGATCATTTGCTACCTCCTGAAATCGTTGATTGTAAACCAGTTGTTTTGGTACAGTGACTCTTTGTATCCCATTCATCTTCTTTCATGCTTTCTGCATCATTCACTATTTTGTCCATTTCAGGTTGAACATTGACCAATTCTTTTTGGTACAATGACTCTGTATATTCCTTCCTTCAATGTTTCTTGCATTGTTCAATATTTTGCCTATAGAATTCTTCAGTATTGCAGTTGAGGCTTGCAATATTCAGTTCTTTCAACTTGAGAAATGCTGAGTGCATTCTTCTCTTTTGGGTTTCTGACTCCAAGTCTTTGCAAAATTCATTTTGAAACATACACACATGTATGTGTTGTTTGTATGTGTATAGACGGAGAGGTTTATATAAAAGAACTGGCTCACACAGTTGTAGAGATGACCAAGTTCCAAGCACTTGGGTCAGATGTCAGACCAAAGGATTTGCCTGATTCATGTAGATGCAAGAGCTAATGAACCCAAGATTGGCAGGTCAATGGCAGGCTTTTGGTACAGAAGCTAATGATTTAAAGTCAGCAGGTAAGACGGCGGACTGCTAACAAATTCCAGGATTGGCAGGCAGCATGACTGTCCAGTGGCTGAGGTCCAAGAACCGAAGATGATGAGTCAGATATGGAATCCGTACTCTGGAAAAACTAAGCAAGCTTTGCCTGAATGTCCAACATACTGAAAGTAGGCCACATCCTTGAGGAAACATCTTTCAGTTGATTGGCTGTTCATCTCATCATGGAGATGTTTAAATTATATTAGATCTTACTAAGCTCTGGTAGCGTAGTGATTACTAATCGGGCTGTGAATCAAAAGGTCAGCAGTTCGAAACTACCAGCTGTTCCGTGGGAGAAAGATGAGGCATTCTGCTCCCGTAAAGATTTACAGCCTCGGAAACCCTGTTCAGGGTCTCTATGGGTCGGAACCGACTCGACAGCACTTAACAACAACAACAATGATGTATTACTACATTTGACTGCCATGTCACTGAGAACGCTGGCCCAGCCAATTGAAACACAGCCATAACGATCACAGTATTGCTATAAGCAGTGGATCTCCTTCATTTCCACTTTAGCTTTCTCATTGCCATGTTTAGAAACTCAGCTGATATTTGTTTACCTTGTACCCTGCCCCTTAGTTAATTTCCTTTATTAGCTCTAAAAGTTTTCTTTTAGAACTCTTTGATAATTTCTGTATATAGGATTATATCATCTGTGAATACAAATAATTTCATGTCTTCTTCTCCAATCTGGAGACCTTTTATTCTTTTTCCTCTCTTAATGTTCAAGATAGGACTTCTAATAAAATATTGAATAGAAGTGGTGAGAATGGGCACCACTGTCTTATTCCTGATTTCAAGGGGAAACCATTCAGTCTTTCTCCTTTAAGCTTTTGGTTGACTGTTAGCTTTTTATATATACCTTGAATCATAACTAGGAATTTCTCATCTATTCCAATCTTTAGGATTTTCATCAAGGAGTGTTGAATTGTTTAAAATGTTTTCTCTACACCCAAAAATGATCATGTGATTCTTTTTCTTTGATCTATTGATGTGGCTGGTATATTATATTGATTGATTTTCTAGTAATGAATCGTTCTTGCATTCCTGTAATTAATCTCACTGGTCATGGTATATGACTTTTTTAATATGTTGTTGAATCGTCTGATAGTATTTTCTTGAAAAATTTGCATCTATATACATAAGACTTATTGGCCTGTACTTTTCTTTTCTTGTAGTTTTCAGGTTATGTTTGCTTCATAGAATAAATTAGTTGGTATTCCTTCCTACTCTATATTTTGTTGTTATTTTTAAGTGCTATCAAGTCATTTCTGACCTATAGTAATCCTGTATAGTGTTTCCAAGGAGTGGCTGGTGAACTTGAACCGCCAACCTTGTGGTCCAAGAAGACTTTGTAACCCAGTGCATTAGGAGTTTAAATAATATTGGTGTCAGTTCTTCATTAAGTACTTGTTATTATTACTCCGCAAAGCCATCTGGTTCAGGACTTTTTTTGTTGTTTGGAGGTGTTTGATCACTTACTTGTTCTTTTTACTTGTTATAAGTCTGTTAAAACTTTCTATTTCCTCTTGAGTCAGTTTGAGTTGATTGTGTGCTTCTAAGAATGTCTCCATTTCATCTAGGTGGCCTAGCTTGTTGATATAATAATATTCTGTCACAATTCTCTTTGTTTTTATCAGGCCATTTAAAGTCTTACCTCTTTCATTTTGATTTTGGTTATTTGCATTATTTTCTTTCTTTGTCATTCTAGTGAAAGATTTGCTTGATCTGTTTTTGTAGTTTGGCTGTTTTTCATTTAAGAATTTATACATATTTTATTTTGTTGACCATCCCACAGAGTAACCACATCCTTCCCATTTCCTCACCATGTTCCCCATTTTCATTTGTCTGTCTTGCCTTTGCCTTCTGACCTTCTGACCTTTATTTTCAAACAAATGTTGCCATTTTAGTCTCTTGTGGTTAACTGTTCTGTGGTGTATGTTCCTCCCTATTGTTATTTTTCATACTATAGGTCTGTCTGTTATTTAACTTCCGACATACTATCAGGAGGGACTTGCCCTTGGAGAAGGATGTCATGCTTTGTAAAGTGGAGGTTCAGTCAAAAATACGGAGATCTGCCCGCCTCCGCGCCCCCCCCCCCCACAAGGAAGGTGAATTGGCACAATGGCAGCAGCAAAGGGCTCAAGTATAGCAGCAATTGTGAAGATGGCTCAGGACCAGGTGGGGTTACATTCTGTTGTACAAAGGGTCTCCATGGGTTTGAACCAACTCGACAGTACCTAACAACAGCAACAATGATTTGGCTGAAAGCTGATTCCTAGGAGTGGGTTGTGTTTTCGGCTTGAACTGGCTCTGTGGGCCACAGTCTTTGTCAGATGAGTTAGCCTGGTCTTTTTATGATTTTGAATTTCTATATTCCATCCCCCTCCTTACCAGGATCTTGTACTGTGATCCTGATCAGAGCGGTTGGTAATGGCAGCTGAATACCATTTAGTTTTCTGGTCTTAAGGTTGCAGAGACTGTGGAGTACATACCATTAGTCCTCTGGACCAACTGTTTCCTTGAGGCTTTGATTTTCTTTACTCTTTTTTGCTTTAGATGGTTGCATCTTAAATGATTGCTAATAAGCTTTTAAGACCCTAGTCTCTACTCACCAAAGTAAGATGCGGAATAGTGTCTTTGTGGATTGATTAATCTTTCCAGAGAACCAGCTTCTGGTTTTATTGTTTCATTCTATGTTTTTATGGTTGCAATTTATTTCAGCTCTGATGTTTGGTATTTCCTTTTGTTCTGGTAGGTTCATGCTTAGTTTCTATTCTCATTCTAGTTTCTAGAGGTAGATTGTGAAGCTGAAATTTTTTTTTTTGATAGGGACTTCCTGCTATAAATTTCCCTCCAAGTACTACCGCCGCCAGTGCACCCTATAAACCTTGGCATGCTATGCTTTCTGATTGATATGACTCTAAGAAAGTTGTGATTTCTTCTTTTATCTATTGATAGTTTAGTAGTGTGTAACTTTTGATTTCCATATGTTTGTGTATTTTCTAGTTTGTTTTTTTTTTTCTGTCACTGATTTTGCACTTCAGTTTTTGCAGTCAAAGAAAATATTTTGTGTGATTTTAATGTTTTTGAATTGTTAGGACTTGCTTTGTGATCTAAAATGTGGCTTATCCATGTATTCTGGAGTAAAATGTATACTGTACTGTTTTTTGGGGTAGAGTAGTCTATATTTGTTTTTTTTAAATGTAGTTGGTTTATAGTGTCATTCGGGTCCCCTGTTTCCTTACTGCTTGTCTTTCTAAATGTTCTATCCAATACAGCTTGTCTCAGCATTACAAATCCTTGGTTTACATACAACCCGTACTAATGAACCAACTCCTAAAAAGCACGTTGTATTAAAAGTTTGAATTACATACAGTGGTTTATAAGGAATCCTGGTAGCACTGTAGAATAAACACTGGACCTCTAACTGAAAGGTTGCTATTTCAAATTTAACAGCGAGCCCACGAGAGAAAGATGAGGCTTTCTGCTCCCGTAAAGACTGGCAGTCGCTGAATTTCAATCCAGGGTTGCTATGAGTTGGAATTCACTTGATGGCAGAGGTTCGTTCTTGTTAAGTACCATCGAATTGGTTCCAACTCGTAGAAACCCTGCATAGGGTTCCCAAGGGCTGGTGATTATGAACACGCCGACCTTGTTGTTAGCAGTCCAGTGCTTATCCGACAGCAGTACACCAGGACTCCTTGTGGCAGTGCGTTAGTATGATGATGCATATGATAACGTTGTTGTTGTTAGGTGCCATCGAGTCAGTACCGAGTCATAGCAATCCTTTGCACAACAGAATGAAACACTGACTGGTCCTGAGCAAATCTCACAATTGTTGCCACGTTTGAGCCCATTGATGCTACCACTTGGTCAATCCATCTCACTGGC
>NW_006408573.1:2331865-2341821 GCF_000296735.1 Chrysochloris asiatica
GAGGTTCCACGTGATCCTTACCCGTCTCTGGCCACACGTCCAGCATAAACAGCTGCCATCCGAGGAAGGCAGGGAACAAGGTCATTTTTAAAAAAATAACAACAACAAGTTATTTTGAATATTGTTCCACATTTTCTTCCACTCTATCCAGGACCCTCTAATGTGATCCCTTTAAGGACAGTTGGTAGTGGTAGCTGGGCACCATCTAGTTCTTCTGGTCTCAGAATTATGGAGACTGATGTTCACATGGCCCATTTGTCCACTGGACTAATTGATTTCAAGCCTCTTCAACTCTTATCATTCATCTTTCTTCCACATATGGAGAGACCGGATAGCTGTACCTTAAACAGCCACTCATGAGCTTTCAAGATTCCACATGCTACTTACCCAAGCAGGATGTAGAACACGTTCTTTGTGGACTATGTTATTAAAGTTGACCATATTATCCCCTGAGACTATGGTTCTGAGCCCCCAGACCCAGCAATTCATTGCCTTAATATGTTTGATAGATCTAAGAAGTGTTCATCATTTTACCCGCTGTATGCTTCACCACATTCATAGTTATGTTTATAGAAAAGGTTAATAAATACCCATGTACAAGTATCTTCTTTTAAACACTTATATATTTGTGGGTTATATAAATGTGTGTGTGTGTGTGTATATATATATCTCACTCTTCTTCCCTTACCCATTCAGCCTATTCTCAGTCTACATATTTATGCACAGTGCACTATTTTTCCAAGGTTGTGTGTAAACCCACTATTTACCTCTATCCTCTTTAGCCTGTGCACACTTCCCTGTGTCTTCACTTACCTTCCTTAGTCTTCTGCCACCCTCCCTCTTCTTGTATTTTGCCATTCCCCTCACCTGAACTAACATGTGTCTACCTTCTTGTCAACTGGACCGTGAATAAGGAAGACTGTAGAATAATTTATGCATTTGAGTTATGGTGTTGGATGAGAATACTGAAAGTGCCATTATGAGGAAGACCCCCAGTGAGATGAATTGGCAAAGTGGCAGCATCAATGGGCTCAAGTGTGGCAACAATCATGATGTTGGCCCAGGACCAGGCAGTGTTTCCTTCTGTTGTGCATAGGATTGCTATGAGTCGGTACCGACTTGATGGCACCTAACAACAACCCTCTCGTCAGTGAGTTACTCTTGCTTTCCTGCTACCCCTAGTAACAATCAAAGAATGTTTCTTTAGCATGAAAACCTTTTCTTAAGTTTTTATAGTAATGGTCTCATACAATACTTGTACTTTTATAATTGGCTAATTCCACTCAACATAATATCCTCCAGGTTAGACCATGTTATGAGGTGTTTCACAGATTCATCCATATTGTTCATTGTTGCATAATATTTCATAGTGTGTATGTACCAAAGTTTGTTTATCCATTTTTCCATTGATGGACAATTGGGGTGTCTCCATCTTTTTTCAATAGTAAGTAGTACTGCAATGAACATCAGAATACATATATCTACTCATTTCCTGGCTTGTATTTCTTGTGGGTATATGCCAAGTAGAGGGATTGCTGGGTCATAAGGTATTGCTATTTCAACTTTCTGAGGACACATCATACTATTTTCTAACATGGTTGAACCATTTTATAGCTGCACCAGCAATATAGGAGGATCTCAGTTTCTCTATACCCTTGCCAGCATTTGTTTTCTGTTTTTTTTTTGACAAATATTGTATGAGACTATTACCATAAAAACTGTGGACTGCCAGAAGAAGAAGCAAATATGTTTTGGAAGAAGTATAATCAGAATGCTCCTTATAAGCCAGGATGGCTGGAATTCGTCTCTTATACTTCACACATATCATCAGGAGAGGTCAGTCCCTGGAGAAGGATATCCTGCCTGGTAAAGTATAGGGACAGTGAAAAAGAGGGAGACCCCCACTGAGATGGATTGGCACAGTGGTATCAACAGTGGGCTCAAGCGTAGCAGCAATTGTGAAGCTGACGCAGGCCTGAGTGGGGTTTCATTCTGTTGTACATAGGGTTGCTATGAGTCAGAACCGACCCAACGGCACTTGACTACGACAGCAATGATCCTGAACATTTCTTAATATGTCTGTTGGCTGCCTAATTTACACACAAATTTGACTAGCAAACTGCCTGTTTTAAAGTTGCATATTGAAGTCTAATTGTAGTACTATTTATTTTTCCCTTCATTTCTTTCAGTGTTTGTTTTATAGAATTAGGTGTCCCAATGTTGGGTGCGTATGTATTTAAGATTGTTAAATCTTTATTGTTGGTATTACGTGCCATCAAGTCGGTTTTGACTAACAGCAACCCTGTACACGGGTTTCTCAGAGTGGTTGGTGTGTTTGAACTGCCAACCTGAACTGCCTGTTCAGAGATTGTCATATAGCACAACACCAAGGGCCTAATCTTGATGAACTGACCCTTTTATCATTACATAATATCCATCTTTATCTCTCAGAGAGATTTTGTCTTAAAGTGTATTTTTTTTTATATTAGGATTGAAACCCCAGCTGTCTTTTGGTTATCATTTGCATGAATATTTTTTCCCATCCTTTCTTTTTTAACCTATTTGTTTCCTTGGGTTATTGGATTGTATCTTTTTCTTTTTTTATCCACTTAGCCACTCTCTGTCTTTTGATTAAAACATTTATTCCATTTATATTCACTGTTATTACTAATAAATTACTTACTTCTGCCACATTTTTATTCATTTTTTGTGTGTCTTAAACCTTCTCTCTCTTTGTTCTCTGTTGCTTCTTATTTAACTGTGTTTTGTCAGTGTATTATAGTGAACCTTTTTGGTTCCTTTCTCCCTTCCATATGTGTATTTTCTTAGTGGTTACTGTGAATGTTACATTTATAGCATTGTACTGTTAGTTGGTACCAACTTAACCTGAGTAAAACTCACAGAATTCTATATTTATTTCATTCCTCTCTCCCCACTTTGGTTGTTTTTATCATTAATTTTATCTTATATTTCACGTACCCTGTAATGTAATTTATCTTTGCCTTTTATGTGTAACATAGTTCATAAAGACAGTGTTCTGTATTCTATTGTGAGTATCAATTTGGGTCTTAAAGCTTATGACCAACCATCTAAGGTGCCACTACTGGTCTCACTGTGTGGAGAAAGAAAAGTGATAAAATTAAAGATGCTTCAATTCACTTTATATATGTATAATTAAAAAAAATATTAAGGACAAAACATTTAAATTCATCAAGCATTGATACTCTCCCACTAGCCCTAATACTTGTCTTTGCATTTCCCTTCATTCAAGATGTTTCTTTTTATGCATAGCTTTGAATGATCTTCCATCCGCCTTTCCCTTCTGTCTACAAAACTCTGATTGATATTTTTTGTTGGTCCAATCTAGTGAATGTGAACAGTCTCAGATCTTGTTTGTTTGGAAATATTTTAATTTTACCCTCATTCTTGGATTATTTCACTGGATATAGTATCCTAGGTTGACAGTTTTTCTCCCAGTAGTTTAGAGATATTCCAGTGACTTCCAGCTACCAAAATTTCTAAGGAACAACTATCATTTAATCTTGCAAGGATCCTTTCTGGAATAGTTACTGTTTGCTTCCTTTTCTCTGCTCTTGGCTTTTTCTCTTTATCTTAAATTTTTGAGTGCCCAGGATTGGGCAGTGTTTCGTTCTGTTGTGCATAGGGTCGCTATCAGTCGGGTCCAACTTGATGGCACCTAACAACAACAACAACAACAACAACAACAACTTTGATAATGTGGAGTCCTGGTTTGGCACTGTAGACTAATACCCTGGGCTGCAAAGCCATTTGAACCACAAGGTCAGTGGGTCAAGCTCACCGTCTGCACCTTGGAAACCCTATACAGGGTCGCTATGGGGTGGAACCAACTTGACAGCACTTAACAACAACAACTAATGATAATGCAGATGTGTGGGTTTATCCTGTGTGGGGTTCTTAGAGCTTTTTGAATTTGTGGATTCATGTCTTTTGTTAGATTGGAGAAATTTTCTGTCATTATTTCTTCAAATATTCCTTTAGTCCCGTTCTCTCCTAGAATTCTTACGATATATATATATATATAGTCTCTTTTTGTTGACCCATAATTCCATTAATTGTCCTTAGTTAAAGGCTGTCTTCAGCCTTTTTGAATTTTTGTTCTAGTTGCTCTTCAGTGTCTATAATTTAAAATATCTTATTTTGTAATCCATTGATTCTTTCTTCAGCTTGATTAAATCTGTTGAAAATCTCTTCTGTTGTGTTTTTCATTTCAGTTATTGTTTCTTTCAGCTGTAATAGCTCCTTTTATCAGATTCTCATATTGCTATTCAGTTATTTATTTTTGCTCTTTGTCTATGTTTTCCCTTAGTTCTTTATTTTCACTGTTATTTTAGTATGTTATTCCAATTTTTCCCTTATTTAGTTACTCTTAGATGCCTGGTGGGAGTCCTGGTGTGGCACTGTGGGTTAATGCGCCAGACTACAAAGCCATTTGAACTGCAAGGTTGGTGGTTCAAGGTCACCAGCTGCTCCTTGGAAACCCTATACAGGGTTGGTATGAGTCAGAACTGACTCGACAACACTTAACAACAAGAAAGATGCCTTTTCACTTTCTTTGTCATATGCATTTGTTTGGATGAGCTGTTCTTTCTCTGTTCTCTGTGTGTCGTGATTTTTTTTGTTGTTGGAGTAGTGGAAATTTTGAGGATATTAACTTTCTCAGTTTTCTCCAGTATTTGATGCCTTTATTTGTATTACTTTATGCAAGAACTGCTTAAATAGTCACAGCCTTTTCAGCCTTTGCTTACCATTTCTTCTTCTTTGTGGTGTCTTCTTCTCCATCCCTGGTTTAATTGGAATCACAAAGTTTCAGATCTTGATATTTTTCTTTCCCCAAAACAACAGTCTGTCTACCAGCAAGAGCTGTCACTCAGGCGTGTTATCAAGTACTGACCAATGAATGCATCAGGGCCCTGTGCCCCATCTCTGGTTATTGCTCTCCTCCAGCTGTTTCTGCATTCACATTGTTAGTCAGAAAACCCACACTCAGTGAGTTCCCTTTCAAGACTGAGTGTTGGCCTCAGGCTTTGACCCAGGGAAAGACTTCATGAAGGATGATTGCTTATATTTGAGTTGGCGTTCAGGGGAAGCACAGTAGACTGTACTGCATTTCCGGAGTAGGAGGAGCTTGCGTGCTCCATTAGGACCTCTGAGAGACCTGTGGTGTTGATTTCAGAGCTCTGGTCTCCTTGTGGGCGTTGGGGGAGCAATCTCCAGTTAGGTGACTCACCTCCTGACTTCACTGTAAGGAACCTTCTGGAAACATTCGTATTAGTCCAGCAGCTGACTACTACCAGTTGGGGCTGGTAGTTCCCCAACAAAGCCCTGAAGGAGGACTGCCTGGTTAGGTTCAGAGCCCTCCCTGTAGTTGGCTGTAGGTGTAACCTCACTCAAGATGCTTCATCGATTCTCAGTGCTGAGTGTACCAGGGGAGCAGACAGACCCAAACTGATCCTCAGGGAGGCGTTTCTTGTTGGTTTAGAGGTCTGAGCCCTGAGGCGCAGAGGGAGCCAGGTATTGGAGCTGACTCCACTGCAGGACTCTCAGAAATTCCGCAGCCTTCCAGGTGATACTGGCCATGTGACAGATGGCCTGCTATGCTCCTACTGGTCTTCAGGGAGGTCTGCCTTTTTCCTAACAGGGTCCAGGGCTGTGGGTGTAGCCTTCTCTAAAGATGCCTGCTTTTTAGCACCGACCAGAAAAGTTATCAGACAGACCTGAACTGACTCCCCAGGAGGGCTGTCCTGTTGGTTTGTGAGGGCTGAGCTATAACTTGCAGAGGGAGGCAGATAGAGTGCTGACTGTGGGTGAAAAGTTCTCTGCCTGGGCCTTCTGTAGCAATTGGAAGCAAGCTTACAACTGGCAGCCTCTGGTGGGAGAGATGCTGGCTCAGTCTAAATGGACCCCCAGGGAGATCTGCCTTATTGATTGTAGGGCAGAAGCTTGGGGTCCTGTCGCTTTTTACAGGCAGGGTCTGTGGTGGTTAGGAAAAGCAGTCTTTTTTTTTTCTTTCTGGGATCATTACCCCAGTTTGCAGCGGCCTGCAGCCCACATGGCAGGAACCATGGGAAAAGACATTTTCTCATTGTACGCTGCTCTGGACTTGATGATTCTTGCTTATCTGCAGTTCCCTGCTGCTTTCATCTACTCCTTTTACATTCAGAGATCCTCAAAGTCAAGGAGTATTTCCTTGTTGTATTTATCTTTATATTTGTGAGGGAGCTTTGGAATGATGGTGTGTTTACACTTTCATCTTCTGAAATGCTTTCCTTAATTGATCTCTTTTTAGTAATTCAGAACGAAGTGCCCTTAAGAGTCACAACTATGGTACAAAAACTTACAAACATGGATATTTGTTTCTGATGATTCAAAAGGTCGTTTTGAATCAGAGGATCCTGCAGGGCTGTCATTATGCCTTCTGAGGCCCATGGGCATCGATTCTTCTTAGATTCTAATTGCTGAAATGGTCAGTAATAGTGACTTTCTTGAGTGCACATTTGAAGTCAGGGACTTTGGTTTCTAAGCATAATGCAGATTTGGAGTGAACCTAGCTAGTGAGACCTCCCAGGCTTCCTCCCTGATGCTCAGCTTTTTGGAGAAGCTGTATCACCCGTAGAGTATCTCTTGACCTCAGGTCAGGTACTCCCCTTCCTCTCTGTTAGTTGTGAGCCTCCCTCATGGCCTGAACTCTGGAGAGGGAGGATGAAGACCCTATTCCTGGCATGATTAGAAATTTATCAGTCAGCCAGTGCGGTTAGGATTTGTTTTTTTGTTTTGTTTTGTTTTTGCCCTGAAGTCATAAGGTTTACATTCAATTATAAGTGCTGATCTTTTGTGCATTGTCCTTCATGCCACCTTCCTTTGTAATTTCCAGAGTAAGAGGGGAAATAAAAACAGTAACTTTTGTTCGATTTTTATGTTTTAACTGAACCTCTGAACTAAGCAGCTGGGAACATGTTTTGGTTCTTTGATTAATTCTACAAAAGGTGCCAACTACTTATCTTGGCAGTGGATGAACTGGCGAGGGTGGTATTTGATTAAAATTCTGTAATATTTTTTACCCACAATATTGAAGTGGAAAAGCCAGGTAGTGGAGCTAAATAAAACATAGTCCAATGTGTTTGATTCCAACAGAGCTAATGTCTCATGGGAAATACCTCAACTCGTGAATAAAGCTGTGGTGGCATTAGGCACGCAGTGCTGAACTCTTTTGACTGGCATTAGTTGAAGAGGGGAAGGCATGAATTGACATGGATGTGAAAAATTTTCTTCCTCAGAAAATTTTTTAAAATTTGTGATGTCCTTGGGGACTGTATTTTTAGACCTTGTATAGTTTTTATCCCCAGCATATAATTTAGCATATAGTAATGTATATGTATGTGGGTGTATGGATGAGGGGCTTAAAAAAGTTCATGGAAAGATACCATTATCATTCCAATTAAATTTGCAATGAAATTTTTAAAGCCCCCACGTATATACGTATGTATGTATTCTCTGGTGTTTAGAGTTTTCACTATCACACACACACACATATTGTTGTTGTTAGGTACCATAGAGTCAGTACCTACTCATATTGACCTTATGCACAACAGAACAAAACACTGCCCGATCCTGGGCCAACCTCACAATTGTTGCCACATTGAGCCCATTGATGCTGCCACTTTGCCAATCAATCTTGTTGGGGTCTTCCTCTTTTTCTCTGACCCTCCACCTTACCAAACATGGTATCCTTCTCCAGTGACTGTTCCCTCCTGACAATATGTTCAACATTCTCCTCCAACATCGTAACTCAAAAGCATCAATGCTTCTACAGTCTTCTTTATTCACTGTCCAGCTTTCGCATGCATATGAAGTGATTGAAAATACCATGGCTTGGGTCAGGCACACTTTAGTCCTCAAGCTGACATCTTTGCTCTTCAACACTTTAAAAAGGTTTTGTGCAAACAGATTTGACTAATGCAATACGTCGTTTGATTTCTTGACTGTTGCTTCCGTCAGTGTTGATAGTTGATCCAAGAAGAATGAAGTCCTTGAAAACTTCAACCTTTTCTCCGTTGATAAGAATGTTGATTATTGGTCCAGTGGTGAGGACTTGTTTTCTTTACATTGAGGTATAATTCATACCAAAGGCTATTATCTTTAATATTCATCAGCAAGTATTTTAAGTCCTCTTCACTTTCAGTAAGCAAGGTTGTATCATCTGCATATCACAGGTTGTTAAAGAGTCTTCCTCTAGTCCTGATGCCACATTTTTTCTTCATATAACCCAGCTTCTCGGATTATTTGCTCAGCATACAGGCTGAATACGTATGGTGAAAGAATACAACCCTGTTGCACACCTTTTTAAATTTTAAATTTTAAAATTAATTGTTTTAAGTTTCAGTGTTCCCATGTTCTGTTAGAACAACTGCCTCTTGGTCCATGTACAGATTCCTCATGAGCACAATTAAGTATTCAGGAATACTTATACTTTGCAATGTTGTCTATAGGTTGTCATGATCCATACAATTGAAGGTCTTTGCATAGTCAATAAAGCACAGGTAAACATCTTTCTGGTATTCTGTGCTTTCAACCAAGATCCATTGGATATCAACAATGATATCCTTCATTCCATGTCCTCTTCTGAATCTGTCTTGAACATCTGGAAGTTCTCTGTCAATGTATGCTTGCAGCCATTTCTGTATTACCTTTAGTAAAACTTCACTTGCATGGGACATAAAAGATATTGTCCAATGATTTCCACATTCCCTTAGGTCACCTCTCTTTGGAATGGGCACAAATACAGATCTCTTCCAATCAGTCGGCCAGATAGTCGTCTTCCAAATTTCTTGGCATTGATATTTATAAAAAGCAAGTATTTTAAGTCCTCTTCACTTTCAGAAAGCAAGGTTGTATCATCTGCATTTTACAGGTTGTTAAGGCGTCTTCCTCCAATCCGTCTCACTTTCTTGAAAGATTTCAATTTGTATTCCATCAATTCCTGGTGCCTTGTTCTTGCCAATTCCTTGAATGCACCATGGACCTCTTCCACCAGGATCATTGGCTCTTGATCATATGCTACCTCTTGAAATGGTTTAACATCAACATATCTACATACACACACACATATGTTGTTGTTGAGTGCCGTCAAGTTGGTTCCGACCCATAGTGAACCTGTATAGGGTTTCTACAGAGTGGCTGGTGAATTTGAACTGCTGACCTTGAGGTTCAAAGTGACTTTGTAGTCCAGCACCACAGTGCCACACCAGGACTCCATACACATATATATAGATGTATACCTATATATATGTGTATGTGTGCATATATGCATACATACAACTACTATATACTAAATACACACACACACATATATACACATATTTTAAAATATATATACGTACTTGTATTTATTATGTATATATACATACTTGTATGTATATACACATACTTGTATTTATTATGTATATTATGTGTATTTTATGTGTATATGTTTTAAAATATATACACATACTTTAAAATATTTTAATTGTGAAGGTAAGAGTTCTATATTAAAAATAAATAAATGCTAATGTTATTGGATGCTAATTTTCGGGCATTGTTCTAGTTCTTCTGTATATTAATCTGTTTAATTCTCATTACAAACCTATGTGGTTATCATGTAATTATCTCCATTTTACACATGACACAATTGTTCCATAGTGGAGACCAGTTTCTTTTTTGTTTGTTTTTTTAATGTTTTATTGTGAATTATGTGATAGTTTACATGGGAGAACATTAATTTTACATTCATTCTATGTCTCATTGCCATGGTTACAATCCCCTCCATGCAATCCTTCCCCAGTACCACCAGGTCTTCAGCACACAGTCGCTCTCCCTCTCTGGATCTAAAGTCTCCAGCTGCTCCATCGCTCCACGTCATCATCTCTGGCTCCATTTCA
>NW_006408573.1:2349980-2358201 GCF_000296735.1 Chrysochloris asiatica
GGGGGCTGGAGTATCCACTAGCTCAGGCACTCCTATAGTTACCAGATTGGAGGTACGCAGACAGCAAGGGACCAACGAAAAGATACCAAAAAAAGAAAAAAGAAAAAAAAAGAATGTCTACACCTCTATCTCTGCAGCTGTGTCAGGTGTCTTTGGCTGCTCTGATCCTTTTCCCGCTTGGCCCCACACAAAATGGCGGCTACTGGAGCAGCTGAGCGTCCCAAACCAGGAAGCAATGGATTTCTTGCTTCTGCCACAAACTCTCCAGCTGTAAGTCTTCCAACCTTCTAAATATTCCTTTATATGTGGTTCAGAGTACTGGGACCATTCCCTGAGCCTTCTTGGTCCTGTATTCTGTGTTGTTCTCGGCAGAGCTCGTCACTACACTTCCACCTGATCTGCCATCTTTTTTCCGGAAGTCTGGAGGCCAGTTTTTAACCAATTCCAGAATCCACATTCTTAACCTGAGGAACAAGATGAAGTCATTATTTTTCAAAATGGTCAGGACTCTTTCTTTGTTCCCAGGTATCCCCAGTAACTGAAACTCCGAAGTTTCCAGACTGTAGTGTGTCCTGGCAGGGTGGATGGACTGCACTGATGACTGCCGTTTTTACTCCAGACCACGTTGCAGCTCATACTTTGCTGACATCATTCTCAGATGGTTACATGTAATGTTTCCAGCCCCCACAGACAAAGCAAGATGGGATTTATAAAGATATTGATAGTAAAAGGCAATAATAATGAAAACTAATAAATAAATGAGGTATTTATCAGAATGGAACCCTGTCGTAAATAGGAGACTATCTGTGGTGCTGAACTGCAAGGTCAGCAGTTCAAACTCATCAGCTGCTCCCAGGAAACCATATACAAGGTCGCTGTGAGAGGGAATCAATTTGAGGGCACTTAGCAACAACAACAACATTTGTAATTATATGTGGTAATTACATCCGTTTTCTTTCTTGGGACAGCATGGCTTATGTATTTTGTCGTCTTTGATGGAAATAACCGGGCTAAATGTGGAAAAACCTTTAAACATCTGTCAGCTCTTTCTAACATAGGCTCAATGCTGTGCTGACAACCTGCTCTTGTAATGTGAACAAATTTTATGTGAAGTTCATTAAAAAGGACTCTCTGTTTTGGTCATAAAGTTGTAAAACCTGTATCTTCACAGAAATTGAGCCACACTTGTATTCATTCTCCTTTCACAGAACTCAAGTTTACTTCTGTTAACTACTGTCTTTTAATACCAGATAAGGTTTAACAATTGTTGTTGTAATATTGTCTATATTTCTTTTTTGTTTGTTTGTTTAAGCAGCTTTAACTGAAATCCATTCTACATTTTCAACAATCATTTAGTTAATGTAATCCAAAGACTTTCATATGATTTGGTGTTCTCAGGTTAGTTATTTGAGCCATTTTCACTATTGTTAAATCTTCACAAGTTGCGTTTGTTTGCCTCATGGAAAGTTCAATATGGATAAACAAATAAAAAATTCTTTGTGGTAACAGGTGACGATTATAATAGCCCTGCGTCTGCGTCTGTATGTGAAATTTGATTACCTTAGCAAAACCAGACAACCCAGCTTTAAGCTGGGGAGCTCTGCATTTATTTAGATGGTAGAGATAAAAAGAGTTTGCCATGGAGTTGTACTGTGATAGTAAAATCGGATTTTCAAGTGGAAGATGAGAGATAGAAGACTTGGAAAATATGAGGAGGCTTCCTTGGAAAAAATGGTGTTGAAAGATAACAGATTTTTACATCAACCTTTTAAAGCCTGGTGTGGCACTATAGGGTAACCACTGGACTGCTAACCTCAAGGTTGGTGGTTCCAACTTTCTTGGAAATAGGATTGCTTTGAGTCTTGATGGCACTTAATAACTCGTGGATAGGAAGACATGTGCTTTCCAAAGCTTTACTCAGCCTTTCATGTAAATATTTTGGGATTATTTCAGTTGCAAGGGGCAGAAAATGCAATTTGAATTGGCTTAAGTGAAAAGGTCTTCAGAAATAGCTTAATCAAGGGATAATTGATGTCACCAATACCTAGTTTTTATAAGAGGTCTCTAAAATTTTATGGGAAATGCATATTTTGGAAAAACTATGCATGGATTAAAAAAATAAAAAAATTGGTGAGGCTGTGATCTGTGAACCATAAGGTTGGCAGTTCAAACCCACCAGCTGCTCCTTGGAAATCCTACACAGGGTCGCTATGAGTTGGAACCGACTTGACAGCACTTAACAACAACAACTGGTTATAACATGTCAAAGCAGGACCTAGGTTGAGTCACTGAGAAGTGTAGGACATCAGTTGGAAAATAACCCTTATCAGAGCAACATGAACTCTGCTAAAATGGAAGCAAGAACAAACATGAAAATAATACAGTGAAGCTTGGATAGAAGAATAGTGAAATCATTAACGCTTTAAAAAGTTTATGGGGACGTTGCTCCATATATCTCAGCTGTTTACCAATCGGTAACTAGTGTTAGGAAGGGATGAGATGATGTTGATGATGAAGCAATAAATCTTGTCTGTGCCCTAATTATGGAAGACCAATGATGATTAGCAGTAGAACCAAGAGCCAACACCATAGACAATTTAGTTGGTTCTGTTTCAAAATTCTGACTGAAAAACTTAAGTTGTGCAAAGTTTCCACTTGATAGATGCCAAAACTGTGGCTCCGAGATCCACTACTTCAGACAAGAACAGAGCTTTAAACAAGTGGGATCAAGATCCTGAAGCATGTCCTAAAAAAATTGTAACAGGAGATGAAATTTGGCTTTTTATCAGGAAGACCCTGAAGACAAAGCACAGTCAAAGCAATGACTACCAAGAGGTACAAGTGGTCTAGCCAAAGCATAAGTAGATCAGTCAAGAGCAAAGGTCATGGCAACACGTTTCTGTGATGCTCAGTGCCTGTTACTTATTGACTTTCTGGAGGACCGTAGAACGCTAACAATCTGCTTATTACGACAGTGTTTTGAGAAAGCCAAAATTTTAGCAGAAAAACTCTCAGGAGCCCTTCTCCATTGTGAACATACTTCTGCTCATTCCTGCAATCAAATAAGGGAAATTTTGCAAGAGTTTCTATGGGTAATCTTTAGGCATTCACCATGTAGTCCTGATTTGAGTCCTTCTGACTTCTTTTTGGTTCCTAATTTTTAAAAATCTTTGAAGAGCTTCCATTTTCCTTGAGTTAATAATATAAAAAAGACTATACTGACGTATTTAAATTCCCAGGACCCTCAGTTCTTTAAGGGTAGACTGAATGGCAGGAGTCCTGGTGTGGCGCCATAGGATCAGCACTAGATGGCGAACCACAGGTCAGCAGTTCAAACCCATCAGCTGCTTCCCAGAAACCCTGTAAAAAGAGTCACTATGAGTCAGAACCAACTCGACAGCACTTAGTAACAACAAAATGTCAGCTATCATCACTTACATAAGTGTCTTGGCCCTGATGACGTTTTCTTTGAAAAAGAAAGATATTTTTTATTATCTTTTCATTTCATTTTTCCATAAACAGAAGCTCTTTTATGTTTTTCACACCTCTTACTATGTTGACTATTTCCCCCTTTTGTTGTCACAACGACTGCAGCATCTTCTTCGTGTATCTTCTCACTAAGCCTTGAGATATTTCTGATTGAATACGTACCCACTCTGTGACCAGAGAAATGTGATTTCTTACACTGGTGTAGAACTGGGCCACACATTTCAGTCCTTGCTTAGAGCTGGAGCTCTGTCTAGTGCCCGTAGATTCAGTCTTGGGCAGGGATTGGTTGCCAAATGAATAGCAGGTTTTTTCTTGAAAATGAAGGAATGCTAAGAAGGCAAACAGTAGAATTTACTTCGGTAGATTCATAGGAAGGGAAGGCAATTATTAGTAACTTTGTTTTTTTAAAATATCTATTGTCATTTGCCCTGACCAAGTTGCAAAGTGACAGTTTGGATCACTCTGGAGGTTTAATGTGCACCTACATAATTAATTTTATATTATTTATTTTTATGAGCTGAGATCATCACCAGCTCTTCCTGGCCTATGGGTAAATTCTTTATTTTAGATTTAAGAAATTTAAAATTGGTATTTCTTAATATATATCGGTATTTTGCTTTTAATACCAGTCTTTAGTAACACATTTAATACAAAAAACTATTCTGGTGTGGTGCTGTGGGCTAATGCGCTGGACTTCAAGGTTGGTTTGAACCACAAAATTGGCAGTTCAAGCCCACCAGGTACTCCTTAGAAACCCTATACTGGGTCACACTATGAGTTGGAACCTACTCGACAGCGCTTAACAACAACAGCTTGTACTATTTAATTATATCTTTCCCATCATTCAGACTACAGACTGTCTGCTGCATTACCTCAGTATTTGTTGTTGATGAAGATAGTTTCTTCACATCTGACTAATGAACTGGGATGTCTTACTAAGAGAACCGCAGTGTAAGGTTCCCTCTTTGCTCTTAAGGCTCTAAGTTATATTGGGAGCCTGTTAGGCTGTGCTTTTCTCCCCCTGTGGTCGTAAAGTTACTGGAGGAAACTGGAGTGATGAAGTCATTATCCTGTTTGTCCCTCACAAGGATTTATAACCACTGCCTTCTCTTTATGTTGCACAGGTGGAGTTTGAGTGGCTGAGACAATTTTGGTTTCAAGGAAATCGATATACAAAATGCACTGATTGGTGGTGTGAACCCATGGCTCAACTGGAAGGACTGTGGAAGAAGATGGAAGGTGTGGTAAGTACATGAGGTCTGGGAGCCTTTGTTTCTGCTGTTGGTGTTGTTCGGTGCCATCGAGTTGGTACTGACACATAGCGACCTTATGCACAACAGAACGAAAGACTGCCCGATCCTGGGCCAACGTCACAATTGTTGCCATGCTTGAGCCCATCACTGCTGCCACTGTGCCAATCCATCTTATGTTATGCTTAATCATCTGTTATGCTATGCTAAATTCTGTACTGATAATCTGCATAAGCAAATGCATATTTAATTATTCTATATCATCCAATGAGTTTATTCTTGCTAAGAGAATGGGAAAGGCCACAAGTTTGTCAGTACCTCAGTTCAATTTGATGAGCTTTTATTGAATATCTCCCATGAATACGGCACTGTGTTAGACATCTGCTGTGAAGTGGCTGTGTAAGGAGAATATAATGATAATATCCAACATCTGTTTACATCTCTATATGTACAGTAGACGGTGCATAGACTCATTGCATCGCAGGCTTTGTACCCCATGTAGTGTTCTACTCTCTGTACACCTGATCGCCATGCGTCAGAATCTACTCAGCGGCACTCTTCAGAGCCTTCCCTGTACTAACTTTTAAATTCTTACAGCAAATCTATGAGGTAAAGAAAATGACATGAACCCTAACTTACCAGTGTGATCACTGAACCCAGGCAGTCTGGCTTCTCAGTTTATACTCTTAACCGCTGTGTACAAATGGTTTTACAAAGGGAGAGGTGTGAACATGCTGGGTATTACAATGTTGTTGTTGTTAAGTGTAGAGTAGGTTCCAATGCATAATGACCCTATTTAAGGGTTTTGAGGAGTATCTGGTGGATTTCAACCACTGATCTAGCAGTTAGAAGTCCAGTAC
Organism: Chrysochloris asiatica; assembly: GCF_000296735.1. Taxonomy (NCBI): domain Eukaryota; kingdom Metazoa; phylum Chordata; class Mammalia; order Afrosoricida; family Chrysochloridae; genus Chrysochloris; species Chrysochloris asiatica. Next base: position 2,355,580 of record NW_006408573.1, read on the forward strand.
TTATCCTACAGTGTCATAGCCCACAGAGGGAGCATTAAATTGAGATGCCCTGGAAGTGGGACAGTTGCAAAATATCATCTGTTATATTTAGGGGCCATAAAGACGGAGGGCTTGGGTCGGATGAGCCTTTGAGGGTACATTGGGCTCCAGGAGCTGTAGGAATAAACTCAGGAATGTGAAAGTGTACTTCTTGTGTGATGTGGGGTTGATTCCAACTCTTAGCTGCACCTTAGGACGGGATAGTTAGGGTTCCCTAGCGTCATTTTCACAGGAACAGATCACCAGTGGAGCAGCTGATGGGTTTAAACCACCGCCAACCTCTCAGTTAGCCACTGAATGCTTAACACCTCCACCTCCAGGGCCCCCTCAGTGGAAACCAGCTCGCCTTCCAATGTGACAACCCAGTGCTCTTGATTGGATTCTGATTCATAGGGCAGAGCACAGCTCCCTGAGGTTTCTGAGAACATTTTTATGGACGCAGACGTTCTCCCTTGGAGCCATTGGTGGGCCTTCAACTGCAGACCTTTCAGTTCGCAGTCCAGTGCTTAATCACTGTGCCACAGGACTTCTTTCAATTATGACTGGTGGTGGTGGTGGTTGTGTGCCCTGGAGTTGGTTCTGACTCATGGTGACCCTATTTTGGTTTTTCAAGGTCCATCAATTTTCACCGGAGCAGAAAGCCCCACTTTTTTCATGTGAAGCCGCTGGTAGTTTTGAACTGCTGACCTTGTGGTTAGCAGCCCAACTTGTAATCCACTATGCTACCAGGCTCCTTTCAATTGTGACCTGGCGTTGTCCTGATGTGGTGCTGTAGGATAAGCACTAGACTGCTAACTGCAAAGTCAGCATTTCAAATTCACCATCTGCTTCTCGGAAATCCTATACCAGGTGACTGTGCATTGTAACCAACTGGATGGCACTTAACAACAGCACCAGTAATAGCCAACACATGAGCATTAAATACCTATTGTCAAACACCTGCTCTCTTTGGCAGCACTCATAGTAAAATTGGAACAATACAGTACAGGGAAGATTAGCGAGGATGACGTGCAAATTCATGAAGTAGTCTCTCTTTCTTTTGGAGTCCTGATTTGGTGTTGCAGGAGAATGCACTTTTAGTGTTGCAGGAGAATGCACTGGACCACAAGGATCGTTTAAACTGTAAGGTTGGCGGTTCAAACTCACCAGCCACTCCTCGGGTTGCTATTCTAAAACACTATTTTCAGTGTCTTTTCTATAATTTATTTAACTGTTATGGCAACGCTATAGAAGACGTATTCGTTTTTCCTGATTTTACAAATAAGGGAAGTGAAGCACAAAGAGTTTATGAAACTTTCTCAAGGTCAAAGGACTGAAAGGTGAGGAAACTGGGGTTTGAACTCCAGGAAGAGCGGCGCTCCAGTCTTTGCCCTTCACTAGCTTGTTGTTAACATGTCTCCAAATAACTGAATTTGGAATTTAGTGAAAAAGTGATAAATACTTGCTAATGTCTGGAGTCTCTGGTAGCGTAGTGGTTACGAATCGGGCTGCGAACCTTAAGGTCAGCAGTTTGAAACTACCAGCCGCTCCGCGGGAGAAAGATGAGGCTTTCTACTCCTGTAAAGATTTACACCCTCGGAAACCCTGTACAGGGTCGCTATGGGTCGGAACCGACTCGATGGCACTTAACAACAACAACAACAAATGTCTGGAGTGATCAGAATTTGAAATGTGTTGTAAACAGTGAACTTTTCTACAAAAACGGGTTGTTGTCGTTGTTAAGTGCCGTCAAGTCGGTTCCAACTCACAGCGACCCTGTATAGGGTTTCCAAGGAGCAGCTGGTGAGCTTGAACCATGGACCTTGCAGTTCAAAGGACTTTGTAGTCTGACTGATGCATTAGCCCATAGGGCAAAAATGGGTAGCTATTGCTAATCCCTACTTTATAATAGGAGTCCTGGTGTGGTGCTGTGGGTTAATGTGCTGAACTGCAAAGTCAGTTTGAACCGCAAGTTCAGTGGTTCAAACTCACCAATTGCTCCTCAGAAACCCTATACAGTGTTGCTATGTGGTCGGAACTGACTTGAGGGCACTTAACAACAACAACAACAACTTTATAATTGATCAAGTGAGAACCCTGAAGGCTTCAGTTTGTAAGGCTGGGTCTGAATCCAGAAGCCGCTGATTTCCAGATATCGCCTCACATCTTTGTAGACGTAGGTTCTAGGGAAGGCATGTATAACCCTTTTAGGTTATTAATAGTGTCACCACAATGGATTTCTCATTAGACCTGAAACACTGCAAAACTGGGCATTGTAAAACTCAGTTGGAGTAGTGTAAAGTCCATGCCTGAAATCACCTTCCTCTTGTTAAGTGCCCTCAAGTTGGTATCACTCACAGTGAGCCTGTATAGGGTTTTTGAGGATTTGAACTACAGACCTTGCAGTGCTGATCCTACAGCACTACACGAGGACTCCTTAATGAGTTCTGTGTCTAAACTCAGCTTAAATGAAGTGTGCTCCATGTTCATGGGATGCACATATAATGACAGCTTCAGTTTCAGAGAAACTTGTAATGAATGTATTTATTTATTTATTAATGAATGTTTTATTGTGAACTATGAGATAATTTACATGGGAGAACA
>NW_006408573.1:2358353-2372616 GCF_000296735.1 Chrysochloris asiatica
GCACACAGCCACTCTCCCTCTCTGGGTCTAAAGTCCCCAACTGCACCATCTCTCCACATCATTGTCTCTGCCTCCATCTCTGGCATCACTGCTTCTCTGGATAGGGTCCCGCTCTCCATTCTTCTCCATTGATGGTCCCAGGATCCTCCGCTCCTAGACTGAAAAGTTAATCACTCCCCTCCTTGCTACAAAATGTTCACCTTTACATTTCCAACCCTCATAATCAGCCCTGATAACAGTTATTCATTATTGCATCACAAGAGACCCATCTGCATTTCATTTCATCAGCCCTTACTGGACAGGCTGGATACTATTCACTGGAGGTTCCACCTTCCTCCACGCCTTCTGAATCTAGGTTACCTCTTGAAAGCTTGTAAGCCAGTCACTTCTTGCCTTTGTATCCCCCCCTCCCCCATTTTGAGTAGCCAATGTTCAAGTTGCCCATCCCTGTCTACTCTTTGTGTGGAGGGGGTAGGGATTTATTTTGACTGTCTCTTCGGAAACCCTATATAGGGTTGCCATGGGTCAGAACCCACTCAACAGCACTTAACAACAACAACAATCCTGGTTTTGTCTATTTACATATAAATTAGAACTTCTTTGCTTGCCACACCCTATCTCTAGGAAGTCAATATGAGTCTGGGATTATAATTTAGGCAACTCAGCTCTGGTAGCATAGTGGTTACAAGTTGGGCTGCTAACCCTCAAGGTCAGCAGTCCAAAACTACCATCTGTTCTGTGGGGAAAAAGCTGAGGTTTTCTGCTCCTGTAAAGAAGTATAGCCTCAAACCCTATGCAGGGTCACTATGAGTCAGAACAGACTCCACGGCACACCATCACTACTGGATTAGTATTGACAAGCAGATTACTGAAGGAGCTCTTGCTGGTTTGTAAAACAGAAAATGAATCTTTTGTTTGTTTTTTTAAGTGATCTCTTTGGTATTAACCTGTGTTTACCAGTAATTTTCAGTATGAATTCATTGGGAAAAGTAGGTTTGTTTTTATATGTGGGCAGTGGTATGTTCCTTAGAGGGGTCTTCTATTTATTTTTTTCTGGTGTAGAAAAAAAATACTGAAAAGAACAGCAATCCTGGGAATTTTCCAAAGCCAGTTTCCTTGCATTTGGTGTGGCATTACTGAGTGTTCTCAGTGTCTCCTCCGCAGGCCTCGGCACGATCATTAGCCGCAGAGGGAAGGTTTGGGCCAAGATAAAAGGGATGGCAATTCTAAGTGAAATTTAAGCATCGCTTCCAGACTTTTAAAAATGACTTTTAACAAATTCATCATAATTTATGTTTGTTGTTAGAAGAGAGAGAAGCGACTACTCACTGGGAAAGTCTAGGTTCTGTGGGTGTTAGTGCCGTGCCTCTGGTGATGCAGTGGTCAAGCACTTGCCTTCTAACCTGACGTCGATGGTTTGAACCACCAGTCATTTGAGGGAGGAAGATGTGGCGTCTGCTTTCCTTAAGAGTACAGCCTTGGAAACTCTATTTATCAGTTCTGCTCCGCCCTGTAGGGTTGCTGTGAGTTGGAATTCACTTGATGGCAAAAGGCTTTAAGCAGCTCTCTTCATATTTTTTCAGTTGCAGGCAGTAGGGGGCAATGTTGAGCTTCTAATTTGAGACGCTAAGATTTCAATCTAGCCTTGCAGGAAAATACATACAAATGTACCATTAACTGTCAAGAATTATCCCTGTTGCTTCAAGTTAACTGTAATCTCCAAGATTCCACAACACAGGAAATCAGTTGTGGGTTAACAAATTCAGCAGCAATTTAACATAAAAAGTACAGTATTTGGCACACATTTGGATTTTATAGAATTAGACTAATCGAAAAGGCAGGTCTGAATGTACTCATTTTGTTTCCAGGCTCGGTATTATGCCAAATTATTATCATTTTAGATGAATAAATTCTTCTTTATCTTTCTACTTTGCCTGAATTGTAAAATCATTTGTGTGCTGTGGAAAGACTAATAAATGAATTTTGTCTGTTCTATAATGTGGCATCGATCTTTCGTTTGGTAAGAAAATAAAAACCTCTGGCAGTGTGTGCTGTAGGCTCCACCTTCTGCCTATGAGTAAAGCACCTTCGGTGACCCTTGTTCCGGAGAAGAGACCTGGGTCGTGACTTTTTTCAGTCTTTGTGCTCTTTCTTTTCACAGTATGGTTGAAAGGTGTAGTCTTAGGTAGGTGCAGAAGAAGAATGGAAAAGGAGTTGTGGAGTTGTTTTTCTTTCATTAATGGTGATTGTTTCACATGTTATAAGGAGTTACGTATTTCAAAAAGTTTAGTCAGCTGTCTGTAAAACCCCCCACCCCTACTTGCCGGGCTCTGTTCCAGAATAATTTTTATATCGTACTGTTTATCTTGCCATTCCCACCCCCACCTCACCCCCAGGATAGTTTTACACTGTGTATGCTCTTGTGATGTAAATGTTAAACCTTATATTTGAATGACATTCTGATAAAATATCACATTTTCCCTCAATATTACCTCATGAATTTATGAGCCATTAAGCCTAAAGTAACATAACCCTTTCTTATAACCCAGGAATTTAACCTAACCTTCTCTCCCCTCTTTGCTCCTAATTCAGTAAGGTAATAAAACACCATGATACTATTAAAATATTGTATTTTATTTAAAAAAAAAATATCAACCCACTACTCTCATCCAAGATTTTAGCAAGTATTATATCCAAGTATTATGAAGAGACTCCTCAGGATAAGAGAGAGTTACCATTTGAAAGAAACGGTACAAGCTTTGCTTTCTGGGTAAAGAGAAATATGAAAAGCCAAGATCTCCTGTGAGGCGAGGAAGTCTTGCTGTAGCTCGAGATTTAACGGATAGGCCATTTGTCTCTCAGGGTCTGGTATCGCGCTTCGCAAAAGTGACATTTATTTTACCTATAAAAATGTTTTAATACTATCAAATTCACAGTGATACGGAAGAGACCAGGAGGTGTGACAGCCTCTAAATTGATGACATTTATTCATTTCCTTTTGACTTAAAAAAAAAAAGAGAGAGAGAATTTGATATAATCCAATGGTAATGCTATATTCAGAGTAAACATTTTTTAAAAGCATTGTATACTGGAGAGAAATTTCTTCATGCTTTTTTCTTTTAGAAGAGAGACGAGATCCTGATCTTTCTCCATGTTTTGAATTGCATTTCCTGTCTTGACAGTTCTTGTGTCAGGGTAGCTGTGTGTTTATATGCAGTTGGCCTTAATAACCTTTTAGTGACTTCAGTGGGTAGTAGCCAAGACTGGATTATTTTAATGTATCCGTTTTGAAGCAGTGTAAAGTATAACGTACAATTATGTTAGGTAAGCTATAGGCTACATTTAATTTTACTCATTTATGTTAAAATTTGGCACAGGAGAGCAGAGACATGGAAAAGGAGTAGGTGTTTAATTTAATAATATTACCATTTTCTCGTTAAAATTTTAAAAGAGAAATGTACTTAAGAAAGTAAAGGTTGTCCTTTCCACAATAGTTATTAATTTAATTTCCTTGTCATTTTGGCTTTCCTAAATCAGGAGCCTCTTCCCAGAAGCCTGCCCGTTGGTGTCCATGGTGAGTGGTCACTATTGTGGACAATGGTGCCTATGGAACTGATGGGCAGTCTGTCTATTTTTGGAAAGGTTACTGAAGCTATTATCACAATGCATTAGATTGCATTATTTTTAACTGCACAGAGAGGAGCAAGGGTGTTTTTTCATATACTGAAATATCTGCCTAGTACACCACTGTTTGCTATTGTAGCTCATAGTTCATTCAATTAACTAAATCCATTCTCAACTTGCTTCCTGGATGAGAGATTTATTTATTTTAGGCGAGTGATATAAATATTAAATTTGGGTTCATATTAATGATTTGGACTCCTGGTATAGCCCTGTAGGATCCACACTGGACTGTGTACCACAAGTCAGAAGTTATAACCCATTAGTTGCTCCCATACAGCATGGCTATGCCTCAACAACAGAAAAATTAGTGGTTAAGCTACCCATTTATTATTTGTGTGTGTCTGTGTATAAGCACATCTACATATATCTACATGTGGTGTGGTACTGTGTGTTAATGCGCTGGACTGCAAAGTCAGTTTGAACCTCAGCCGTTACTCAGAAACCCTATACAGGTTTGCTATGAGTCAAACCTGACTTTGATGGCACTTAACAACTGTATATATGAACAACCCTCCCACCCCCTTAATGTCAGTGTACAGACTAAAGTGCATCGACCATAATCCTATCTCCCGTTTTCTAGAGTTTGCATTTCTAATATTATAGTAACTTAGGATCTGGTACGTTATGTCTGGTCATTCTGAAGTTGCACTCTTGCTTTTTGGATGGAAACAATGCTAAGTAGTTCAGAATTAACCCAGATTGGTGGTGGTTCTGTGCTGTGGAGTCAGCTCCGACTCATAGAGACCCCCTGTACAGGGTTTCTGAGGCTGTATATCTTTATGGGAGCAGAATGCCTCATCTTTCTCCTGCAGAACCACTGGTAGTTTCTGTTGACTGTGAGATTTACTATGCTTCCAGAGCTCCATAAACACAGATTGTTGTTGTTGTTGTTGTTATGTGCCGTGGAGTTGGTTCCGACCCATAGCGACCCTGCACAGGGTTTCCGAGGCTGTTAATCTTTACGGGAGCAGAATGCCTCATCTTTCTTCCGCGGAGCAGCTGGTAGTTTCGAACTGCTGACCTTGCGGTTCACAGCCCGATTTGTAACCACCACGCTACCAGAGTTCCTTTTTAGGGAGAGGTAAACAGACAAAAGAGCCTAAGACTTGGAATGTGGAAACAGGTATGCAGACACTGCATTTTAGGGTTCCACAGTGGAAGTGTTCTATTAAGAACAAAATATCTGGGGGAGATTGTGCATGTAATGTAGCAATGAATTTCTAACAGGTTTTGATTCCTTTTTCATGTCCTGTCTTCTGAACTTCTCTAACTCAAACTAGTCATCCTGCCCCACTTGCCACTCTTAGTTGCTGCATACTTCGTGATGATTTTTTTTTTTTTTTAAGTGTTGTTTATCTTGTCTTTTTTGGGGGAAAAAATTACCATTCCAAGAAAATTCAGGCCAACTCCTCAGAAAACAGAATGTGCATAGAAAACACAAAGAACTGTGTTTATGATTCTCTTTGAAGTGGTTTTCCAACTGGATAAGGAAAATTTTAGAAACTGTCTGCTAGTGTTCAGGGTAAATATTTAAACCCCTTTAGAGAATTTCACACACAGATACTGTGCAGCAGAAAAAAGGGATACTTATGTTTCTTAAAGCTGGTACAGCCTACAGCTTTGTACTTCAAGACAGAGGTGCTGAATAGAATTCTACTGAGGATACATCTAGTGACAATATCTCCAGGAACATCAGAGTGAACCAGTGGGTAGGACTTTCTGTTTTTAACTCTTACATGAGCTTTATTGGTAGGATGTGCTTGCTACATCCTAGGAATGTTAAGAGGACCCCTTTCCTTGCTGCTCCCCCACTCCCAGCCTCTGCTCAGCACACAATAGGAACAAGACTGAAAATGCTGAAGATGGGGAGACAGACTGACGGGAGCCTTGGCATCTCTCTTAACTCTTCATGGTACATGGAGTCAGACAAAAACCAGAATGGAAAGCCACAACGCGGCAGCTTCTATTTGAGCCCTAGTTTCACAGGGTTTGATTAAATGTTGCCAACCTTTGTTTTATTTGTGTATCTAGATAGACATAAACTATTTCACACATTTATCTAGATGCATGATGTTGTTGTTCCAGGGCATTGTCGCAGAGCCACTTCCTACTCATAGTGATGCTGTATAGGATTTCTTAGGCTGTTTATCTTTGCAGGTGTAGAAAACCCATCTTTCTCATGTGGAATGGCTGGTATACACATACACACATATACAAATATATATGAATATGTGATATGAGGGGGCTTCAAAAAGTTCCAGTTTGTTGTTGTTGTTGTTGTATGCCGTTGAGTCAGTTCCAACTCATTGCAGCCCTGTATAGAGTTTCTGAGGAGCTTCTAAGGTGGGTTTGAACTGCCGACCCTGTGTTTAGCAGTCTAGTACTTACCCTGCAGCGCTATATCAGGATTCCTGTCTGTCTGTCTGTCTGTCTGTTTGTATGTATGTATATTAAGGAGCCCTGGTGGCGCAGTGGGTTATGCATTGGGCTGCTAACCCCCAGGTCAGTAGTTCTAATCTACTAGCCATTCTGTGGGAGAAAGGGTAGGCTTTCCGCTCCCATAAAGATTTCGTCTCAGAAACCCTACATAGAGTCATTATGAGCTGACTCGAGTTGATGGCAATGATGGTGGCATATAGATTACATAAATTATGTTGTCTTAAATAATTTTAACTGTGCTGAAATTCAAATATATAGGTATTTGAACTCAGAAACCCTGGGTCCAGAATGAGGTGTCAGAAATTTCTGTTTTTCTAGGAAAGATCCGGCATAAAAAAAATGTATACTTTTTTTGGAGGGGGTGGGGTGATTAAATTCCACTGTAGTTTATCATTTCCTTGTTATAAATACCTTTGAAACATTCTAGAAGAGTGACTTTAGGAGATTGGAAGGGAGGTAGAATTTTTAAGACACATTGTATGGATCTTTTTTTCCCAAGTTGATTAATGAATGGTCCTTAAAATTATTAGGGTTTGATAAAAATTGATGTGGTGACCAAATGACAAACTTTATGACATATAGATTGCTATTCACAAGCAAGGCATTATGGGAAGTGGTTTTAGAGATAAGTATAAACAGTCCTCAACTTAAGAAACTTTATCTACAGGTATTTGACCCAGCCTTTTCTAGTGACAGCATCTCTGCCCTTTTCCCTGTACAGGGTCGCTATGGGTCGGACCCGACTCGATGGCACTTAACAACAACAACAACAATAAACAGTCCTCAACTTAAGAAACTTTATCTACAGGTATTTGACCCAGCCTTTTCTAGTGACAGCATCTCTGCCCTTTTCCCAACTCTCTTCTAGGATGGGGTTCAGTGCTGGAGCTAAAGGGACTTTTTGTGAGTAATGATTCTACTCCACTGTTGGTTAAATACTTCTGGAGGCTGGGCTGGGAATCTTTCTAGATTTTACAAAATTGTCTCAGTGGAGAAATGTACTTTCAGTGCTCAAACCCTGACTTTCCAGAGAGCTCTGGGACCACATTAAGTCGGCTCTTCCTTACATTAAAGGTGACACACCATCACCCTACTTCTTCCTCACTGATATCTGCAAAATAATGACCCTTCCTGAAAGTATCTGTATGATCATTTGTAGGTGATATTTTAATACCATCTTTTCCCTAACAAGTAAATTATGATCGACTTTTTGGAATATTTTCTACATGATTTCAGCCCATCTGGAACCACCAGCATTTGTAAATTGTAAATTCAATTGTAAATTCTTTCTTGGTGTGGACACACTCTCAGGGGAGCCTGGGTGACACTGTGGCTAAAGTGCTCATAACTATCCGAAAAGTCCCCAGCCTTTTCAGCCTTACCAGCCTCTGTATGGGAGGAACATGTGGCATTCAGCGTCCATAAAGATTTACAGCTTTGGAAACCCTATGGGGCAGGTCTACTCTGCCCTGTAGAATCTCTACAGCTCACTGGCAGTGGACTTGAATTGGTGTGGGGTGTATACAATCGCAGAGAGATAACCTCCTATTTGTTTTGATTGATTTATAAACTTAATCTTCAAACAAAACCTTGGAGCGTTAGTATATTATTCAAATTAATCTCCAATTTTTAACAGGTCTTTTGTTATGAAGAGTTGGAACAGGTGGTCACTTGATGATGTATATACCCTTCTTATTAGAAAATTATTAATTTAGATGAACAATTATGAAATACCTAGAATTATGCTTCAGGTGTTCTTTCACAAATGTTGAGGATTAAGAAAACTTTCACTTTATTTCATATTATAAAATTTTCATACAATCAACAGTGAATTTTTTAAAGATTGGAAGTGGTAGAATATGCTGGTTCCTGAAATAAATAAATATTTCCTTCATACTGGGGTCTCATATCCTGGGGCAGACTTACCAACAACAACAAATATCCTGCCATCCAATAATAAGTATCTCAAACATAATGTATTTATAGTGTAGTGAGTTATTGACTATAGCTCGTCTAGTCCTAGCCTCTGTAACTCCCAGAAAATGGCTTTTTCATGATGGATCTGGGTAAGAGAAGGTGAAAGAAGATGCCGATAGGTTTATATAATTCAGTTGTGAGTGATTAGTAACAGCGTTCACTTTGACTATAAAACCTTGAAAATCTGAAGTGGGGATTGGTCAGTTTTGCCAGCATGCTGCGTATACAATAAGCCATCTCAGCAGCAGAGTGGGGGAGCTCAGTGCCAACAAGACAGAAGAGCCAGGAGTGGAGCATGTGCTTTGGACCCTGAGACCCCTGCGTATTGAGTCTCCTAGATGCAGGAGGTTCTGTAACACCAGAGGATCAGGTGGAGGGTGGCAGAGGAGCTCCAGCAGAAGAACCAAGAGCTAGCGCTTGAGAGAAGTGGGCTTTCGGGCCCACTGAGGGAGTAGAGTTGAGTGCCCCCAGGCAGGAGGCTTGCTTAGAGAGTGGGGTGTCTCTAGACACTTAATTGAGGATCTCGTTTTGCTGACCTGTGGAGCTAGAGCTGACTGTATTTGGTTTGAGGCGTATAGCAGAGCAGGGTGCCCTGTGAGCATTGATTAGCAGTGCTAAGAGCTTTATAGCACTGATCAAGCAGGACAAACACCGGACCAAGGGGCTGAGGGCTGTTGAGAGGCTAACTTGTGTGCACAGTAAAGAAGAGGCTATCTTAACCAAAGAACTAGATCCCGATAACCAACCCCTTAATTGTGAGCATTGTTTGTGGATTCTGTGTGGCCATTGCAATGGGTTAGCAAAGCCAGCTGAGAAGTAGAGAGTGCTAAGGGAGGAATGCTGGTGTCACAATTGGTAATGGAAGAAGGATGTTTTCTACCAGACACATGTCTGACCTCAGCCTCATAGGAATTGGCCCTATGCAGTTGATGCTGTTGCTGATGCTGATGAGTCTGTCTCTCCCTTGTGAAGTCAGAGAAGGTCAACCCCATTCTTACAACATCCACAGTCAAATGTTTGAGTCCCATTACCCAGTGTTTCACAGTTCCATAATGGTCACCATCCAGTTACCCAACCTAAAACCTTGGGGTCCTCTTGACTTAACCTCCTCCTCACACCTCACATCCAAAGTATCAGCAAACCCAGTTAACTCTACTTTCAAAATAATGCATAATCTGACCATCCTTCATGACTCCTCTGTTAACCACCTTGGTAAAAACTCGCACCATTTGTAGAAATAGCTTCCTAAGCAGCCTCCCTGCTTCTACCACCCACCTCCACCTGAGTCAGAGTATTCTTTAATAGATTGTTGTTGTTGTTAAGTACCGTGGAGTCAGTTCCGACTCATAGCGACCCTGTACAGGGTTTCCAAGGCTGTAAATCTTTACGGGAGCCAAAAGCCTCATCTTTCTCCCGCAGAACCGCTGGTAGTTTCGAACTACCGACCTTGAAGTTAGCAGCCTGATTCGTAACCACTACACCAACAGAGCAGATCAATTCACTCCCCTGGTTCAGACCTCCCGACTGCCTCCCATGACGTCCAGAAATCCAGCTTCCTTACAGTGGCCAAGTTGTGCCGTCCACACACACACTCTGTTTTACCTCCTCCCTCTCACATGGTTTCCCCGTCTTACCCCCTGCCCCCAATGGCCTCTATACTATGCCTAGAACATGCCCTGCCCCCATTTTGCTTTGGAGTCTTTGTTTTTTGTTGTTTCCTCTATCTGGAATATTCTTCCTGTTCTTATATGGGTCACTTTCTCACTCATTCTGGTCTCTTTGCTCATGTTATTTTCTTGGGGTGAGTTTCCCAGAACTAATGTGTCCTCATTCTCAAGCACCTCTTCCCCTAGTCCTCCTTACTTCACATCACTTCCTCTGTTGTTATGTGTATTTGTTTACTGTCTGCTTTTACCTGCTATAATCCGCTTGAGTGTAGGGGCTTTATTTTATCTACTGTTATTTCCCCAGCTTAGTAGAACAGTGTGTGGTGCATAGTAAGTGTGTAGCACATACTAACCTGATGCAAGGCTAGTTGGACAATCGTACCCTTTTCTTCCATCCATGTTAATCATGACCTTTAATAACTTCTGTCTAAGTCTGCACATTTTCCTAAAATATTAGTTTCTGTTTAACAACAACATTTTGGGGTTTGGTTTAGTTCTAAGAAAATACAGCCTTCACAGAAATGCTCCAGAGTACCTGTAACTTTTTGTCTTGACTAATACTTAGTGCATGGAAGACGCATGGGAGTGCCCTGCTCTATGCCTTTCACATTTACAGCTGAGAAGACTGAGCAGTCACTGACCAAAAATTAATGCAAATATGGAAAAAAAAATGTAAGCAAGAGGGGTAAAGATGTTATTTGTCCCCCTGAGCGTTTTATCTCATTTGTTGTCATCCTTCATACTTGAGAAGTACATCCTTCATACTCTCTTCTTGATAAACTAAAGAGAGTGAAATTGAGCCACAGAACTAGATTCTTTCACTTAAGCCTGGACTCTGGGTGCCTAACAGCATTGCAGAGGAAAAGCGGCAGTATTGGACACTTTTTGGACAGAGAGCTAGGGAAATCCCTGAGGAGTAAACTGTCTTCCCCTAGACAAGCTGAAAACTGATTAAAATATTTATCATCCTTTGGGCATGCAATAGCTTTTGATGATGGAGGGCATATTAATATTCATCTTCGCTGCTTGTCTACACTTCTGACAGATTCCAGGAAAGGATGTTCAAATGACCAGTTTCTTTCCTCTTCATGAATCCTGGAAACCTAATATAGGTTGGAACCAAGAAATGTGCTGTGATGTGATTGAGCTTTTCTGTGGGGGCTGGGATGGGGGAAACATGAACCAGGAGAGTCCTTCAGACTAGAAAGCTTTCAACAATTATTGCTTTCTCATAGGAAGTCTTTTACTAGAACAAAGGAAAAAGTTTAGTCCGAATTTTATAAGTAGCAGAACCGCTGTTATTACTTGAGTATATGAAGCAGACCTGACTTCTTGAGTAAAATCAAGGAATTCTCTACAGGGTTGCTATGAGACAGAACTGACTCAACGACATGGTACTTAACAACACCAAGAAGAAACCTTTCAGAGTCCTGGAATGGTGCTGTAGGATAAAGCACTGGACAAAGGTGGTGGTTCAAACTCACTAGCCACTCCTTAGAAACCCTATACAGGTCATTATGAGTCGGAACCAACTTGACGGCAGTTAACAGCAACAGTAAGCCTTATGGAACATTCAGGTGTGAATCCCACTGGAGTATTAAGGAAAGTCTGCTTCCAGGGAGCTCCATGTCTTTCTCGGTCTCCAGAGACAAAGTGAATACACGTACTATCTACATAGCTGGGTGTAAGTAATGCCAGGTCTTGGAGTCTTGTCTTTTAAATAATTTTGCCCTTTACTGGAGAAAGAATCTGGCTTAGTTTATTCAATTAAGCAGAGTTGTTTTCTGTCAAGATTGGAATGGCCTTGATTGCACTTTGGGGGAAGGGACAAATAAAGCTCTGAAAGAACCTGATTTTTTTATTGAACAGTCTGAAAAACCTAGAAATTGAATAGAATAGTCTCATAAAAAGGGAATTGTGTTTAGGCCTTTGGTTTCTATTTTTTAACTGTAAAAATCTAGAAGCTTCCTGCTTTTGCTTGTAAGTTTTTATCGTTGCATGCAGCTGAAATATTTGTATGAAAAGTCACTTAAAATTGTATTATAATGCATATTTGAAGCATATTTTCATATAGTACAGCAACAAGAGAAGTGCTCTTTCTTCATTTGAGTCATTTAAACATTTAGCTGCTCTACTTTGTGCAGATATGTGTGACGTTTTACAGAGAGCTAGATTTTATGTCTCCCAAATTGATAAGGCACAAAGCAGTAAGTAATTCAGAAGAAGAGCAAATCAAAGGAGAGAAGGAAACTGTGACCTAGGCTTTGGAGAACACATCGGTTTCTGATGACCCAAGATGGATGGAGTATATATAAAGATGGCTGAACAGGGACCTCCTACTGGGAAAACACAAAGCCTGTTCACAAACTTGATTAAATTGGATGACGTTTGGCTTGTGTGGAGTAGTGGGAGATAAGATTAGGAATATTAACAAGGACCTTTTTCTAATGTATTTCTTTGCAAAGGACTCTGCTTTCACAGCTTTATGACTGCCTTCAGGTCAAAGTCATGTAAAGCTAGGAACTGAAAAAGGAACAACTAAAAAGAAAATGAAAGTTTTATTTTCTTGAATTTGTAAAAGTTTTACTTGGGAAGGAAGTCTAATTACATTATTTGCACAAACTTCAGGACCTATTTGGATTCTGAATGCAGCAAACAAGCAACCATTTATTTTCAGAATGGGAATTCCAAATGCACTAAGTATTTTTCTTACTATGATTCCCCCACCCCACCCCCCGTCTTTCATTAAATGAATATCAGACGAATTGTTTGGGATTTTCATCAGAAGGCAGAACTTTCCAGTATGAATCACTTAGAATTTTCTTGATTGTTTCAGAACCTGAGATTTATTTCATCTTATCTTTTTGATGGAGTCCTGGTACGATGCTATAGGATAAGCACTCAAACTTCAAGATTGGTTTGAACTGCAAGGTCAAAGGTTTAAACTCACCGGCCGCTCCCTGGAAACCCTATAAAGGGTTGCTATGAGTCGGAAGTGACTTGATGGCACTTAACAACAACAATAATCTTTTTGATACTGAACTTGTAGTTTAGAGGAACTAACAACTCCACTGCCTCTTGTCTCTGAGACAGCCTTGAAGACTTAAGTACTTATAGAAAAGTATTTTGAAATGCAGCCCAAGTGTCACTCATGTTTTGTTTGATTTGGTTCCGGATAGCAGATGTGGTCATTTGTCATTTCTACCTTTGAAGTAAAGTGTCTTCTTTCCCACGCATTTCTCCCCATTCTCTGGTTAATATCTGCCCACCAGTGACTGTACTCCATGTAGTTATATATTTACCATTGCGCTTGGGTGTGTCAGTTACACCACTTAAGGACCTGATTGAATGTTTGGAATTTAAATGGTGTCTCCTTCTGGTTTACCCCACCTTTTTGTGTACATTTGTGATCAAGGTGTTCCTCCTTTTTTTTCTCTTTTCTTCTTTTTGTGATGTTCCACTTTCCCAGTGACTTAAGTTGTATTACTTAAATGCACAAAGTGTTAATCCTTGAATGATTAGTAACTATTTTAGTTTGTTCTTCAGACTTGGGCTTCTGCAACATGGCTTTCCCTTTGATGATTTCAGAATCTAAGGTCTTTGGGTAAATTAAGAGCCCACCTTTCTTCTTCTATGTTTGTTATATGGCAAAAAGATACAATGGGGCTACTGTTTGGAGTCCTGGTATGGTGCTATAGAATAAGTACTGTATTGCTAACTGCAAGGTTAGAGATTCAAACTTACCAGTTGCTTCTCGGAAACTCTATATAGGATCACTATGAGTCAGAACTGACTCAATGGCATTTAACAACACCTGTTGCATTTTACCAGAGAATCTTACAGAGGTCACACCTGACTTGTGCTCCACTGGAGAACAAGTGGGCTTTTATGGATTTATGGGACAACTGGGACATATTTCAGTAGTTTATTTTTTGGAATCCCTTCACCTTTATTTTCTCTTCAGTTCTCACAACACCAGAGAAATAGGTAGCATAGTTATATTATGCATTGCCTAATTTCTTTCATGTGCCTTATTTACTAATTGTTGTTAAGTGCCTTCGAGTCGATTCCAACCCATAGCGACCCTGTATAGAATTTCCAAGGAGCAACTGATGAGCTTGAACGGCCAACCTCGCAGTTCAAATGACTTTGCAGTCTGATACATTAACCCACAGCACCACACCCGGACTCCTAATAAGTGGACCCAAACTGCTAGGTTTGGGAATCCTAGAATATCAAAGCTGAGAGGGACCCTAGAAACGATCATCGATTCCCTTTTTCTTTTTTTTTTTTACAAAGGAAGGACCCAGAAAGGGATAAAGGCAAGTCCAGGAGAGCAAAGCCAAATAAAGGTGGATATGTTGTGTTGTTGTTAAGTATTGTGGAGTCGGTTCTGACTCATAGTGACCCTGCATAGGGTTTCTGAGGCTGTAAATCTTTACGGGAGCAGAATGCCTCATCTTTCTCCCGCGGAACTGCTGGTAGTTTTGAACTGC
>NW_006408573.1:2372716-2385470 GCF_000296735.1 Chrysochloris asiatica
CTTTACGGGAGCAGAATGCCTCATCTTTCTCCCGCGGAACTGCTGGTAGTTTTGAACTGCTGACCTTGAGGTTAGCAGCCCGATTCGTAACCACTATGCTACCAGAGCTCCTTAAAGGTGTCTATCGCATTCCAAAATTTCATTGACCTGTTCAGTGTGCCCCTTCACTTCCAAAAATCTCTCAGCTGTTCCCTCACTGGTGATTTTACCAACTTTATGTTGAATACCAGTAGAAAAATATGATAAACTGAGTGTTTCCGGTGCTTTATCTCTGCCCTGTGTTTGTATCTGACATGTCAAAATGAGCTCTTTGATGCTGAGTATGCATGATTTCTGAAAAGAACTTGTTCTTATCCTTGTTCTTTTATAGGTAAGGTGTTTACCTTCTGTCTTGTTTCACAATGTTCTCTATGACTTTCTGTAGTTTCACTATGATGTGCCTGTTGTTAAGTGCCATCAAGTCAGTTCCAACCCATAGTGAGTTTGTATAAGATTACTGAGGAGCGGCTGATGGGTTTGAACTGCCGATCTTGTGGTTAGTGTCCAGTGATGTGCCTAGACACAGATTTTTGAGTATTTATTGTGGCTGCTTTTCTCTAAGATTCTTATATCTATGGTGTGTCTTCTAACAGTTTTCCCCAAATTCTTAGCTGTTCTTACTTCAAATATATCTTTCTCTTTCCCTTCTGGTACGCTCACTATTCTTATACTATACCTTTTGTATCTGTCCCACAGTTCTTGCATAGTTTTGTTTTATTATTTCACTCTTTTTGTGTTTCAGTAGAAGAAATTTCTACTGGCACATCTTCAGATCTCTGACTGTATCCAGTCTATTAATGAGCCATCAAAGGCATCTTTTAGACTCCTGGTGTGGCACTATAGGATACGCACTAGACTGCAAGCCACAAGGTTGCTGCTTTAAACCTACCAGCTGCTTCTCTCGGAAACCCAACCAGGATTGCTATGAGTCAAAACTGATTCGACAGCACTTAACAACAATAAACATAACAAGGGCATCTTCACTTCTGTTACAGTGTTTTTGATTTCTTGTGTTTCCTTTGGAGTAATTTTCAGAGTTGCATTCTTTTTGTTCTTGCATGTTGCCTAGTTCTCCAATTAAAACCTTTAGTATACTGATCATGTTGTTAGCTGCCATTGCATTGATTCAGACTTCATTCACCTCCTTGCCTGTGTGGATAGGTATGTCCCCTCCTCCAAGTTGGTTCAAATAAACTCAAACTTGGAGCCATCAAGTCGATTATTACTCATAGTGACCTTGCATAGGGTTTCAGAGGCTGTAAATCTTTCTTCCAAGGAGCGACTGGGGGATTTGAACTGCTGACCTTGCAGTTAGCAGTTCACTGCTTATCCTACAGCACTACACCAAGAAACCTTCTAAGTTGATTTGTTATTGTTGTTGTTAAGTGCTGCTGAGTAGTTCTGACTCAGAGGAACCCTGTACAGGGTTTTGAAGGAGTGGCAGATGGATTTGAACCACTGATCTTTTGGTTAGCAGACTAGTCCTTGCCTTCCAATGCCACAATAATTCACTTTGGCTAGACTTCTGTGAAGGAGAGCAGGGCAGCTACTTCCCTTCTTCCCCTTTGTTATTTATTGAATTATGTCTTCCCTCACTCCGCCCCCAGTAAACGAAACTTGGCTGGGCCATGATTATTGTTGTTGTTATGTGCCATGGAGTCGGTTCTGACTTATAGCGACCCTGCACAGGGTTTCCAAGGCTGTAAATCTTGACGGGAGCAGAAAGCCTCATCTTTCTCCCTCGGGACAGCTGGTAGTTTCAAACTGCTGACCTTGTGGTTCACAGCCCGATTCGTAACCACTATGCTACCAGAGCTCCTTATGATTATTAGTATTATATATTTATCTTTCATTTTGTGAACTGATGTAATTATCCTCTATGTTGTACATCCTCAACTACATGGTGTTAATGCGGCTAGATTCAAGGCAGTTATGTTGGTGAGGTAGTGATGGTCTCCTATACCCAGGAGAGTGTTTATAACAAGACACATGGAAGTCCCCAAGAGATGCCAAGTGTACAGATCCTGCAAGGGTACAAGGATGGTCCCCAGAGATGACAGAGAGAAAGTCTTCCTTTCACTACAGTGGGTGCTCTAAACTTGGACTTCTAGCCTCTTAAACTGGGAAAGAATACATTTCTCTTATCTGTCAGTTTGTTGTATTGTGATGACTTGCTACTGGAAGCTATGCTTCCACAGTAAGACAAAATAGGAAAAATAGGAGACGCAGATCACTTCTGAATGGTAAGCCACTAAAAATCTTGTGACTAGCAATGGAACATTGTCAGGGCTAGTGCTGGAAGATGAACCCCTCAGGTTGGAAGGCTGGGGAATTATGTTACTGCTTCACCACATAACTGCCTGGGGAAGAGCTGCCTCCTCCAAATAGAGTTGACTGTGATGATGCGAATAGAATACAGCATTGGGACACCCATTTACTGATCAAGTGTAGCTCAAAATGAGAAGAAACAGCTGCAAACATTCATTGATAATTGAAATATGGAATGTATGAAGTATGAATCTAGGAAAATTGACAGTTACAAAAAAGGAAAACAAATGCTTAAAGATTGATATCCTAGACATTAGTGAGCTGAAATGGACTGGTATTGGCCATTTTGAATCAGACAAGAATATGGGTTACCATAAAGGGAACGACAGATTGAAGAAGAATTCCATCATCTTCATCGTCAAAAAGAACATTTCAATATCTGTCTTGAAGTACAGTATTGTCCATGATAGGAAAATATACATATATCTACAAGGAATACCATTTGATACCATTATTATTCAAATTTATGCACCAATCACTAGAGCCAGTGATTATAAAATTGAAGAATTCTACCAGCTTCTTCAGTTTGAAATTGATCAAACATGCAATCAAGGTTTATTGATAATTAGCGGTGGTTAGAATGCAAAAGTTGGAGAACAAAGATGAAGGATCAGTAGTTGGAAAATATGGTCTTGGTAATAGAGATGGTGCTGGAGATTTCAACATAGAATTTTACGAGATCAGTGACATTAATTGTAAATACCCTCTTAAACAACATAAAAGGTGACTATATGCATGGACAACACCAGGTGGAACATAGAGGGATCAAATTGACTACATCTGTGGCAGAGATTGTGGGAAAACTCAGTATCACCAACCAAAATAAGACCAGGAATTGACTGTAGACCAGACCATCAATTGCTCATATGCAAGTTCAGTCTGAAGCTGAAGGAAATTAAAACAAGTCCAAAAAAGCCAAACTATGACTATTAACATATCCCACCTGAATTTGGAGATCATCTCAAGAACAGATTGGATACATTAGACAGCAAGTACCGAAGACCAGAAGAGTTATGGGATGACTTCAAGAACATTGTAAAGGATTAAAGCAAAAGGTCATTACAAAGCTAGGAAAGACAGAAAAAAAAAGACCAAAATGGATGTTAAAACAGATTCTGAAAGTTTCTTTCCAGCATAGAGCTGCTAAAGCAAATGAGGAAGTAAAAGAACTGATCAGAAAAGTTCAAAGTATAGCTTGAGAAGAAAAAAGAAAGTATTACAATGAAATGTGCAAAGACATGGAGTTAGAAAACCAAAAGTGAAGAATATTTCTCAAGCTGAAAGAACTGAAGAAAAAACTCAAGCTTCAACTTGCAGTATTGAAAGTTCTATGTCCAAAATAGTGAATGATGCAGAAAGCATCAAAAGAAGATGGAAGGTATACACAGTCACAGTTCCTGGTCCATGTTCAACTACTTCAAAGGAAGCATGTGATCAAGAACCAATGTTACTGAAGAAAATCATCCAAGGTACGCTGAAATCATTGGGGGAAAAGAAAACTCCAGGAGTTGATAGAATACAAATTGAAATCTTTCAACAAACTGATGAAGCACTGAAGGCACTCACTCATCTGTGCCAAGAAATTGGGGGACAGCTAACTAACCAACCAATTGGAAGAAGAAATCCATATTTGTGCACATTTCAAAGAGAGGGGACCCAATAGAATGCAGATATAATATGCAAATAAAATTTTGCCGAAAATAATTTAAACAAGGCTGCAAAACAACATCAACAGAGATCAGCGAGAAATTTAAGACTTACTCAAAACAAGGCATTGAACAAGGCATAGCATTACTGACATCAGATGGATCTTGGCTGAAAGTGGAGAAAACCAGATAGATGTTTGCTTATTTTTTATTGACTAAGCAAAATCTTTTGATTATAGATCATGACAACCCATGGATAACATTGTGAAGAATAGCTTTTACATAACACTTAATTGTGCTCATGAAGAACCTGTACATAGACCAAGAGGAAGTTGTTCAAATAGAACAAGGGGATACTGAACAGTTTAAAATAGGAAAGATGTGTGCCAGAGTTGTATCCTTTCACCATACTTAGTCAACCTGTATTCTGAACAAATAATCTGAGAAGCTGGATTATATGAATAAGAAGGTGGCCTCAAGATAGAAAGAATACTCATTAACTACCTGCAATAGGCAGATGATACACACTTGCTGGAAGTGATGAGGACTTGAACAGAAAGCAAACAACAGCAGACAACAACCTGAGAGTAACATATATAACAATATCAGCAAGATTTAACTCAGATATACACGCAAAATAAATCAGAAGTATAAGAATGGGAAGACAGCTCATTAATAACTTTTGATATCCAGATGATACAACTTTGTTTGCTGAAAACGAAGGAGACTTAAAATACTTACTGATGAAGATCAAAGACCACAGCCTTTGTTATGGATTGCATCTCAATGTAAAGAAAACATCAATTCTCAAACTGGATCAGTAAATAACATGATGATAAATGGAGAAAATATTGAATTTGTCAAAGACTTCATTCTGCTTGGATCCACAGTTAATACGCATGAAAGCAGCAGGTAAGAACAAATGATGTATTATATTAGGCAAATCTGCTGCACACATCCTCTTTAAAGTGTTCAAGAACAAAGATATCAGTTTGAGGATTAAGATGCACCTGACCCAAGCCATGGTATTTTCAATTGCCTCATATGCATGTGTAAGTTGGGCAGTGAATAAAGAAGACTGTAGAAAAGTTGATTCATTTGAGTTATGGTGTTAGAGAAGAATATTAGACTACCGGACTACAGCCTTCGTATGGATTACACCTCAATGTAAAGAAAACAAAAATTCTCACCACTGGACCAATAAACAACATTCTTATCAATGGAGAAAAGATTGAAGTTGTCAAGGACTTCATTCTTTTTGGAACAACCATCAACACTCATGGAAACAGCAGTCAAGAAATCAAACAACATATTGCATTAGGCAAATTTTCTGTACAAGACCTTTTTAAAGCGTTGAAGAGCAAAGATGTTAGCTTGAGGATTAAGGCACGCCTGACCCAAACCATGGTATTTTCAGTAACATGTGTTATTTTCATATGCATGTGAAAGCTGGACAGTGAATAAGGAAGACCATAGAAGAATTGATGCTTTTGAGTTATGATGTTGGAGCAGAACATTGAAAGTGCCACGGGCTGCCAAAAGAACCAACAGATCTGTGTTGGAAGAAGTGCACCCAGAGTGCTCCTTGGAGGCCAGGATGGCCAAAGTTTATCTCTCATACTTCGGGCATATTGTCAGGAGGGACCAGTCGCTGGAGAAAGATAATCCGAGAAAAAGAGGAAGACCCCCAGTGAGATTGATTGGCAAAGTGGCAGCATCAATGGGCTCAAGCCTGGCAACAATTATGAGGTTGGCCCAGTATCGAGCAGTATTTCATTCTGTTGTGCATAGAGTCCCTATGAGTTGATACTAACTCGATGGCACCTAACAACAAAACAATAGACTGCCAGAAGAACAGACCAATCTGTGTTGAAAAAAGTATAACCAGAATGCTACTTAGAAGCCAGGATTATGAGAGTTCTTCTCATAATGACAGACATCATGCTTGGTGAAGTGGAGGGTCAGTGAAATAGAGGAAGACCCTCCAACATGATGGATTGCCACAGTGGCAGTTGCAGTGGGATCAAGTGTAACAACTGTGAGGACCGTGTAGGACAAGCAGTGTTTTGTTCCCTTGTGCTTTGGTTCCCTATGAGTCGGAACCAACTCAACGGCACCTAACAACAACAACAACATGGGCAAAATATTGATTAATACTGAAAACATCAAAAGAAGATGGAAGTAATATAGAGATACCAAAAAGTATGTCGATGTTCAGTCATTTCAAGACGTAGCATATGATCAAGAACCGATGCTTTTGAAGGAAGAAGTTCAAGCAGCACTGAAGTCATTGGCAAAAACAAGGCTCCAGGAATTGATGGAATACAAATAGAAATCTTTCAACAAACTGAGGCAGTGCTAGAGGCACTCACTCATCTATGTGAAGAAATTCGGAAGACTGCTACTGGGCCAACTGACAACTGACTGGAAGAGATATATTTGCTCCCATTTTAAAGAAAGGTGACTCAACGGAATGTGGAAATCATTGACTGATATCATTAACATCACATGCAAATAAATTTTTTCTGAAGACAATACATTGACAGGAAGCTGCCAGAAATTGAAGTCAGAAGAGGATGTGGAAAGAGGGGTGTTGTTGTTAAGTGCTACTGAGTCATTTCCAACCCATAGCAACCCTGTAAAGGGTTTCTGAGGAGCAGCTGGTGAGCTTGAACCACCGACCTTGCAGTTGAAATGGCTTTGCAGTATGGTGCGTTAACCCACAGCGCCACACCAGCACTCTGAAAAGAGGGATAGCATTGCTCATATCAGTTGGATCTTGGCTGAAAGTAGAGAATACCAGAAAGATATTTAATTGTGCTTTGTTGACTATGCAAAGGCTTTAGACAGTGTGGACCTTGACAAACTATGGAAAATATTGCGAACAATGGGTGTTCCAGAACACTTCATTGTGCTCATGAGGAACTTGTAGATAGACCAGGACACAGTTGTTAGAACTAGGGGACACTGAATGGTTTAAAATCAGGAAATGTGTGTGCCAGTCTTGTGTTCTTTCACCATATTTATTCAATCTGCATGCTAAGCAAATAATCTGGAAGCTGGAGTATGTGCCAAAGAACATGGCTTCAGACTTGGAGGAAGACTCATTATGAACTTCAAATATCAGGTGACACAACCTTGCTTCCTGTAAACAAAGAGGAGTTGAGGTACTTACTGATGAAGATCAAAGACTACAGCCTGCAGTATGGATTGCACCTCAATATAAAGAAAATTAAAAGCCTCAAACCTGAACCAATACTTAACAACATGATAAATGAAGAACAGATAGAAATTGTCAAATACTTCATTTTACTTTGATCCACAATCATTGCTCATGGAAGCATCAGTCAAGAAGTCAAAGGATGTATTGCACTAGGCAAATCTGCTGCTTTGTTGTTGTTAAGTTCTTACAGTGACCCTGTTAAGGGCTTCCAAGGAACAGCTGGTGGATTTGAACCACCGACCTTGTGGTTAGCAGTCCAGTGCTTATCCTACAGTCCAGAGATAGCACTTTGAGAACTAAGGTGCTTCTGACCCAAGCCATAGAATTTTCAATCACCTGATATGTGTGTGAAAGTTAGACAATGCATAAAGAAGACTGTAGAAGAGTCAAAGCATTTAAATTATGGTGTTGACAATGAATATTTAAAGTACCATAGACTGCCAAAAGAACAAATAAATCTGCCTTGGAAGAGGTACAGCAGAATGCTTTTTAGAAGCAAGGATGGCAATACTTCATCTCGTTTACTTTATATATATTATCAGGAGGGACCAGTCCTCAGAGAAGGGCATCATTTTTGAAAAAGTGGAGGGTCAGCAAAAAAGAAGATCCCTCCTCCCCCCCAACAAGATGAGCTGACACAGTGGCTTGAGCAGTGAGCACAATCATAGCAATGGTCAAGACGGTGCAGGACCAGGCAAAGTCTCATCCTGTTGTGCATAGAGTCACTGTGAGTTCGAACCGTCCTAACAACACCATCTGATTCCAGGTACTGTACTAGCACCTACAGTGGAGTCTGTTTGTGTTAAGTCATATCCTCTGTGATTGTTTATTTGCCTCTCCAACTTTTGGAGCAGCAGTTTGCTCTGTGACATCAGTATTCTGATGGATCTAAGAAGAGTGTTAGCTTTTGTTTTTGTTTTCTTGTTTGAGGATGGGAAGAATGACTTCATAAAGGTGACTTTTATTCCAGACCAGAAACTAGAAGTCTTACCACTATGTTAACCTTAGCCAAAACTTCTTTCAAAGGTTGTAGCAAGGAATATGCACATATGTTTGCATGATAAATATGGGAAGGCTGTCCTCTTTCACCATGGCATTGTGTGCAAATCAGTGGAGTCAGTCCAGTGAGCTTGCCCTGAAATCCAGTAATGCTGTTATAACTGAGTCCACACCAGCTGTTGGTGGCCTTTTACCCTGCTGAATCTTAGGACTCAATGCTATTGGTGTTTTTCTTGATGGAAGGTGAAGGGAGGACTCCCTGCCTCTGGAAACATGGCATTTTGCCTGATTTTCTGTTTAATGTTATGTCCTGTTGGATTTGATTCAGGACTGAGTTTCAGTTGTCCGGTTCCAATGATGAGCCTGCCTGACTTCTCCTGCTCCACCTTCATCCCGCCTCCACCTGCCAGTCTTCATTAGGGTCATTTCACCGCAGATTCATTCTCTGTACTGAACTTTTTCCTGCTTGGCCACAGAGCTTGGTGTTGAAGCCTTTATCCAGTACACATAGCTCCTAGGGAAGAGAGTTATTTCAAGAAGACTTTGGGACAATGAAGATGATTGGGGAGTGTTGAAAATGGTTTTCTTTTAGTATATAAAGACAAAGATAGAAAGTGATCTCAGGAGGCCAAGAACACAACAAAAATGGTCAGTAGACAATTTGAGTTGAGTCTTCAAGCATGGGTAGAGTTTTGACAGGTTAAGATGGCGCTTGGAAGAGTGTGGCTGTTTCCTATGGAGGGAATAATGGTAGAGTCAGGAAATGCTGTTTGTATTCCAGGCTCCTAAAGTGGCCCTCTGGTAGCGTAGTGGTTACGAATCGGGCTGCGAACCTTAAGGTCAGCGGTTCGAAACTACCAGCCGCTCCGCGGGAGAAAGATGAGGCTTTCTACTCCCGTAAGGATTTACACCCTCGGAAACCCTGTACAGGGTCGCTATGGGTCAGAACCGACTCGATGGCACTTAACAACAACAAAGTGGCCCTGTGCCTAGTATTTCCCCCACACTAGTCCCTGTCTAGTTTCCCAGCTTAGGCAGTGGGACCACCACCCGTCCACAGTTTCATGCGGAGTTGAAGAATCCTCTTTGAATAAACCTCCCTCTCCTCTCTCCACATATCCAATCTGAGAACTTTTACCCCTGCAATACCTCTTGAATCTATGTTTTTTCATCTTTGATGCTACCAGCTTGGGCTATTGTAGTAGCTTACTGTCTGGTTCCCTGTGTTCTTTACTTAGCAGCCAGGCTAATGCTTGCAAATGCAGATTTAAACAGGTACCTCTCTGTAATAGGTCACAGTGACTTTTAACATAAGAGGAAAATGCTTCAGCCAACTTCCCCAGTCTTGCCTTCACATCCACACCTTCAACCCTATGTTTAGGCCCTATTGACCTTTTCTCAGTGAATCCAGTTAACTGTGTTCTTTTCCACTTCAATCCCTTGCACATGTAATTTCTCTCCTGCCGGTTGAGTCACACGCATATGTTATTTCTACTGATTTTTCAGATCTTGGCTCATTGTCACTTCCTTGGGAAGGACTTCCTGATTTACCTGACTAGGTCAGATTCCGGCACTGTAGGTTACTGTTTCCCTCAGGAAAGAATTACCTGGGAGCTTGTGGCGCTGTAGGATAAGCACTGGACCACAAGGACAGTTTGAACTGCAAGGTCAGTGGTTCAAAATCACCAACCACTCCTCAGAAAACCCTATACAGGGTAACTATGAGTCTGAACCAAGTCAGAACTGATTTGGCACTTACCAATAGCAATGGTAGTGTAGTGGTTACAAATTGGGCTGCTAACCGCAAGGTTGGCAGTTCGAAACTACCAGGGGTTCCACGAGAGACAGATGAAGCGGCCTGCTCCCTGTAAAGATTTATAGCCTTGGAAACCCTGTGTAGGGTCACTATGAGTTGGAACCTATTCCATGGTACTTAACAACAACAACAACAATGGCACATAGAATTTCTAATGAAACAGCTAGGAGCAGCCAGCAAGTACAAGTCTGTCACTTGAAGATCCATTGCTTTTTGTGGTGTTAAATAACCAAGGTGAATTTTAATGAATTTGTGAATTTGGTGAACTATCCCTTGACAAATAACTGAGGATTTTTTATCTTATAATAGAATGTGGATGGCCATGGACTTTCTGTGTACAGATACCTCTCAATTCCTAGAATACAAATCAATCTGACATTATTCATTTGGGTACTGTTATCTGTAATAAGAGTCTTGGTGTGGTGCTGTGGGTTAATGCGCTGGACTGCAAGGTTGGTTTGAACCGCGAGGTCGATGGTTCAAGCTCACCAGCTGCTCCTTGGAAACCCTATACAGGGTCGCTATGGGTCAGAGTCAACTCAACAGCATTTGACAACAGCAAGGCAGATTCCATCAGATTTTGTTTGTCAAGGGCATGTGTAAAATGTGTAACCATCCCTCCAGATATCATGGTGAATCAGTGTCTAATCCTTAACAAATCCTGAGTAGATGAGTCAACTGTCCAGAATTGGTTTGGAGCTCAGATACCTCTGCTGGAACCTCACTTATGCCCTGTGATACTCCTTCCCTAATTTCAGTGTTTTCTAGACATCATTCACCCAAGACTTTAAATAAAAAGTCAGGGTTCCTCGTTGTTGTTGTTGTTTGGTGGCATCGAGTCAATACCAACTCATAATGACCCTCTGCTCAACAGAATGAAACACTGTCAGGTCCTACGTCATCCTCATGATCGTTGCCGTGCTTCAACCCATTGCTGCTGCCGCTGTGCCAGTCCACCTCACTGGGGATCTTCGCTTTTTCACCACCTGTCAACTTTACCAAGCATAATGTCCTTCTACAGGGACTGGTCCCTCCAGATAGTATGTCCAAAATAGGAGAGATAAAGTTTGACTATCCTGGCATCTATGTACAGTCTGGTGGTACTTCTTCCAACAGAAGATCTATTTGTTCTTCTGGCAATCAATGGTGCTTTTAATATTCTCCTTCAGTACCATAGCTCAAATGCATCAATTCTTCTACGGTCTTCCTTATTCACTGAGCAACGTCCACATGCATAGGAGGTTATTGAAAATGCCCCCCAACCCCCCACCCCGCCTTTATTACATATAAGTAGCCACAGGAACCTTGACAGCTGTGTTCTGGCAGAGAGGTTTGGAGCCATCACTCTTGTTACTTCTCTGTACTTCTGTAGATTGAGAATCATGTGGTTTTTCAGGAAACATTTAGGGCCAGTACACAGGGTCTGCATTTAGGGTACTTCAGAGCCAGGCAGAATCTCGATAGTGGTTTCAGAAGTGTCATTTAGATGCCATTCTTTTTGTACTTGTGCTTGAAGTCTGGAGGGACTAAGAATTTTTCTGGCCCAGGGTACCTGAGCAAATGAATAAGAATCTGTGCTGACTGAGTTGCAATCTCCTGGTGAGAAGTGATTTGTTGTCCTGATTCTAATGTAAACACATGCTGAAGCTGAGTTTTGTCTCTCATGTGAGTTTTATTATAGCCTTCTGTGTTTATAAACATGTCTTGAGCAGGAGGGAGAAATGTGATAACCTTTGGATCCCCCAGAGAGTGTCCATTTGTTTTCTCTATGAACTAAAATGAAGATAACATAGCATCCTTCTCTGAGAGCCCCCTTGCTTTTGCCAGAAGGCCTGGAACATTGTAGAAGTTGTCATTTCTCAATCGTTCCATCCTCTTCTACCAGAGACTGTGCCGTAGAGATTTGATGTTTGGCTTTTTGACACTGTGCAGCTTATGTTCCACAGGCATCTTCTAGAGAGGGTCACAAAGTCCAGGTAAGTTCTTCATTCAGTCCAGCAAATTTACTGAAATTGTTGTTTAAGATTTAATGTGTCAAGCACTGGAGAAAATCAAAAGTAGCTGCTCTTTCAGTGTTCTGTATGTGTTAAGGAAACAGACACCCACATAAATGAGGCACCCTGGGGAATGCCAAATGAGAGTGAAAAACAAAATGTGTCCTGGAGAGTAAAAATTACATTGAGAAAACTGGAGAAGACTTCGTGGAAGCGGAGGTGCTATTCATTTGTACTTTGAAGGAGGAATCTTAACAGACAGAGATTTGGTGATTTTAAAAGGGGCAGAACCCATTTTAAGCAGTGTAAACACTAGGCCTGTGGTCATGGCACTTGGGAATAATAGGACATATTTTGTAGAAGTACAATTAGTGCCTTGTAGTCAGTGTTTATGGTATCTAGTTAGGGTGGAATGGAAGACAGAGGGGCATGTAGTAGCTAGAAACTAATGAACATGTGGGAAGGGGAGCATGGGGCCCACTTATGAAGCACCTAGAATGACATGCCTAGTTGAACTTTAATCTAGAAGCAAAGGTAGGAGTTCCAGTAAAAGCTATTTGAATGAAAGAGTGGTATAGTTAGACCCACTCTGGTGTGGCACTGTAGGATAAACACTGGACTGCAATTGCAAGGTTGGCAGTTCAAACCCACCAGCTGCTCTTTAGATTCTATGCAGGGGTGAATTGCAGAGAATTTTTTTTTTTTTTTT
>NW_006408573.1:2387075-2398733 GCF_000296735.1 Chrysochloris asiatica
AGGGTTGACTTTGGCAAAATCCCTTAGCTTCTGCCTATCCTGGAATGTTTTGATTACACCATCGTATTTGATTGACAGCTTTGCTGGGTAGAGGATGAGAATTTTTTTTTTTTTTAAAGAGATACATAGCTTTCACAATCAATTGAATATTAGGGATGAGAGATAAGGAAGAGTCATAGGTGATTTTGTAAGATTTCTAATCTCAGATGAATCGGTTAACTACTCTAAGAAACGTTGTTGTTGTTGTGAATTGTTGTTGAGTCGATTCTGACCCATAGCGACACTGTATAGGATTTCCAAGGAGCAGCTGGGGAGTTTGTAGTGCAAACGACTTTGCAGTCTGACGCATTAGCCCATAGCACCACACCAGGAACATAGAGGAGATAAAAATTTCAGGGCATATTGTGTCTGAGAAGCCAGTAGAGCATCTAACAAAAGCTGGAAATACTAGTCTGGAGCTTAGTATTGAGGACAGAGCCAAGTGTACGTTTTGGAGTGTGATTCATATATCTAACCACTATTTCTACTCCCATAAAGAGTTACAGCCATGGAAATCCTGTACAGGGTCTCTATGAGTCGGAACAGGGCAACCAAGGATTTCTTATGTGCCTTCCAGATACTAGGCAGTGTTCTTTCCTATGTTAACAAGTGCTCTCAAGCACTTAAGTATGCTGGTCATCTACATAGCCACCTGCCCAGTGCTACAGCGAAGATTCCAGCTCATAGCAACTCTACGCATGACAGAATAGAACAGCCCCATAGGGTTTTGAAGGCTCTAATCCACAAGGTCAGCAGTTCAAAGCCACTAGCAGCTCCTTGGAAACCCTACACAGAGTTGCTATGAGTCTGAACTAACTGGAGAGCACTTAATGATGACAACAACTAGCATTTACAGAAGCAGACTGCCGCGGTTTTCTAATGTGGTGTGCCTGGTGGGTCTCAACTACCAACTTTTCTGTTAGCTGCCGAATGCCTGAACCACAGTGCCACCAGGGCTCCTCATAGAGGCAAGAGCAGAAGTAAAGTGAATGATAGAGAATGCAGGTTTAAAACTAAAGCGTCTCAAAGGCAAGCGTATGCCGTGAAGTAGAAAGGACAAACACAAGAAGGGGTTAGAAGAAATCTAGGAGTGGATGGTAGAATTCAGTGGAGGAGAGACCCTCACAGTGGTCAGGGGAATTTAACAGTGTCAAACACTACAGACAATCCAGTATGGTCAAGACCGCCCTACTATTGGATTCAGCACTATTGGCTTCAACACCAGAAAAGTTGCCGCAGAATGAGGAGGGCCAAAGGCCAAGGTAGAAGATAAGGCAAATCTCTATGTACTTTTTATGTCAATGAAGAAATCTGAGGGGCAAGTTTCTCCTAGCAGTTTTGTAAGTCTGTGATGTTTAGAGTTAACCAAAGTGCCTGAGAAAGGAACACATCACTTTAGTCTGATAGGGTATTCCAACTAGCTTTAGTCTGAGCTCCAGCAGAAATCAGTCTTCATTCTGTTGCGTAGTACTGGCCAAATCCAGACTGATCTACAGCCATAAACATTTTAATTTGCAAACCTATTGTTGTATTAAATCATAAATGGGAGGCAATTTAGCAGTGCATCTCCTAAATTGCATTGGATATTGGCTGTGGTTTTGCAATTTATGTTGAAAACTAAAATTGAAGTCTGTAGCATAAAAACAGATTGTTGACTTTGTGGTTAATTTGTTTAGGCCCAGAAAACTGTTAATGCTGGGCCTTAGCAAACAAATTCAGTTATAAACTTGTGGAGCAAGATGAAAAATCAAGGCCATAACCTCCATAATTGTTGTTGTAAGCACAGCTCCCTTAAAATCCAAGGTGTGTTTTGGTGCAAATTGCATGGAAGAGTCTGACCTCCAAAGGGACAAACCCCCTTCATTATTTCAGAAGTGTGTGCCTGTTGTCAGGAAGCAGAAGAAAATGAGTATTTGAAGAAGGATCAACTTATTGCAATTTAGAGTGAAACCTCACTTTCAGTTGTGTGTCCTAAGGCAACCTTAAAGAGTCATCTTTCAGAGAGGTTTGCACTCAGAAGTCAGGGTACCTGGGTTACACTTTAGTCCCTTCATACTCATCACCTCCTGGCATTAGACCAGTTCCTTCCCCTCCCTGCTGTGTGTGTGGTTTTCTGTGTTAGTGCTCTGAGATTCATTGACATAGTTGAGTGACAAAGGAGTGTCTTCTATTAGCATCATTATGAATAAGACACCCAAGAGGCTTGTTTACAGTTTCCATTCTAGAAGTGGAAATAGACTTCTATGCTGTTAAGCCTGCACATGTAGAGTTTAGAGGTGTGTGAGGGGAATTCCTTTCTTGTTTTCTTCCTTCCTTTCTTTCTTTCTTTTTTTTTTTTTGCCTTCTGTTTTTGCCAAGACAGGAGTGATTTTTGCTTGTCATGGCAAATGAATCATCAACAGACTGCATTAAACCAGTGCCACTGAGTCAATTCCAACTTCTGGCGGTGACCCCATGTGTGTCAGAGTAAAATGGCTGATTTTATTCAGAAATAGATTGCCAGACCTTTCTTCCAAGGCACCTCTGGATGGATTCAGACCAGCAGTCTTTTGGTGAACAGCCCAGGCACCAACCAGGGCCTCTTTTACAGATCAAACCTCTTTGAAGTGAGAAGAATAAGAGCTAACAGAAAGAAAGGAGTGTTTGTGGGAATATCAAGAGCTCACTCGGGTACTTTTGTGTCTATGTGACTTAGAAGTATTTGAGAGCTAGCATTAGTCCTTCATGTATGAGCAGAGGTGGCTGTGTGTTTCCTTTCCTCTCGTTTGTGTCTGTTCATTTCTATGTAAATAAGTTGTGTGGTCCTTTCTAGTGTGGAAACGAGTGCGGCCACCTTTCAGTCATTTCCAGTGACCTCCCTGAGGATCTCACTCTTTGCAAAGAAGCGTTTCTGCCTTGTCAGAACCAAGGTGATTAGCCCACACTTTGGGTCATCTCCAGCCGCTTTGTTTCCTGAACAATACACTTGATTTGTTGAATACAGGTTTGTTTAAATTTGATGAGTCAGAGGGCAGGAAAATGCCCTTGACTCTGATGAGACTGTTACAGTTAGACACATGGAACATCAGGAAGAAGATAAACTGTAATCTCCCGAGGAAAAACCTTGGTGCAGGAAGCAGTTTCCACTAGAAATTTTACTAGCTACATAGGTTTTCTATTTGGGGTGACATCAAAGCCCAGTGACTTTAGAGATGAAAGTGCATTTGACAAGCAAACCCCTCTCTATGCCCCTCCCATTGTGAGCTTTTAGCCTGTCTCATGCCTTTGCTTCCCTTCAGTGTGACTGTCTTTCTTTCCAAGAAACAGTACATAGCCCCTCCTCAAACACGGAAGAAGTTTGTTTTGACCCAGACAGCAGTCCCTCATCCTTGCAACACTGTCTTGTCTCAGTGAAAGACAGTACCGTCTCATGGTGTGAAAGAGGTTCAGATCTTCAATAAGATCAAACAAGTAGCAACATTAGTTTCCCATAACTTCTTGTTGTTGTAAAGTGCCATTGAGTTGGTTACAACTCATAGCGACCCTGTATAGGGTTTCTAAGAGCAGCTGGTAGGTTTGAAATGAGCTGGGTTTCGTTGCTAGTCCAGTGCTTATCCTACAGAACCACACTAAAGCTCTCCCCTAACCTGGACAAAAAAAAAAATTTTTTTCCTTAGAATTTCTATTTCATTTAAAACGATATTTTCTTAGTTATCTAGTGTTGTTGTAGCAAAGGCACTACAAGTGGATGTCTCTACTAAGCAGAAATGTAACTCACAGGGTTTTTTTTTTTGTTGTTGTTAAGTGCTGTTGAGTTGGTTCTGATCCATTGCGACCCTGTATAGGGTTTCCAAGGTGTAGCTGGTGAGCCTGAACCTCCAACCTTGTGATTCAAACTGACTTTACAGTCCAGCGCATTAACCCACAGAGCCACACCAGGACTCCCTCTCACAGTTGAGGAGGCGGAGGCTGCAAGTCCAAATTCAGGGCGGCAGTTCTGGAATGTGGCTTTTTCTCTGTCTGTCAACATCTGTGGACCTAGGCAGCTCTCAGTGTAGTTAGTGACCCTGAACCCAAGGAATACAGTGTGGTCTTTCTGGGCGCTAGTTTCTTAGTGTCACTCAGGCCTCTCTTTCTCTGTTTCTGTCCCTCTTTCATCTCTTGTAAGACACAAGTGGGTGCAGGTCACACCCCAGAACTTCCCTTCCTCTTCAGATCAGGGCTGTGATGTGAGTAAGGGTGACGTGGACCACCCTAGCCCCCTTACACTTGATTAGCTGATGACTCAGACCATATCATGGGTGATGACTGCGCATTACTGCACTGCCAACCCCTGAGAATCAGAGTCCAGTCAAGTGGACACGTATTTTGATGGGACACAGTCCAATGAAGACACATCTTCTGTGCCATCTCAGAAGAAACGTTTTGTTGTTGTTTTGTCTTCTTGCATGTTTCTAACTGCATTTGGCATGTCTCAGTGGTTTTTCTCCTCTGCAGACCAAAAAGGAATGACTGTTTTTATTCATACAATGGATAACTAACTACCTTTCAGGTAAATTATGTTTATCTGAGAAAAGGCTTTTCTTCCATAGTATCCTTTGTGGAAATTGAGGTATGATATGATTTTCAAGGAATTGTGCTCCCCAAAGTCCAAGATCCTTCCTTCTGGCCAGATTCTTCCCTTGACACTTCTCAGGGTGGTCAGTTAGCAAACCGAGAACAGACTGGAAAAGCATGTGGCTGTAAGGGTGAACCCCACAGCGTCAAACCTCATTACTGGGAAAGTGCTTAATGTTTAAGGGTAGGTATTTTCAAGTGGGAGGGTGGTGGTGATTGTGACTCACTAAAATATCTTAAATTGTCTCCGTTAAACATGTAGCATCCTCAGAGGTCAAACTGAGCTGAAACTTGAACAGCCGTACAACAAGCATCTGAGACGGTTTTCAATTGTGTCCCTTTTCTCTAACAGCAGTAATTCTTGTTTATATTGTCAAGAGCCTTTCCACTGAGCACAAGCACACCATACGTGAAGGTCAAATGTTTAACCCTTCTGCATGGTTACAATGAAAATGGACCCTTTTGTTTTTATTAATGTATACCCCAGCCGCACATACAGGGAGAAAAGGGGCCTCAAGCATTCACCCAGCTGAAGTAACTTATTGTAACAGTGCCACAAAGAGAGCATATTTTTGTTTCTATACAACAGTTGTTTCGCCTTTGCCTTGTGCACCCAACCACAAGACAGTATGCTCATTTATCAAACGGCAGAATTTTTGGGTACCATTTTGTTCCTCTGACCTGTGTTACTTTTTACTGACCCGACCAAATTGCTTAAAAATGTTCCCTTTCTGCTGTCAGTGTTTAAAGCTGCTTAATGTCTCTGAAGTGATCCCCCCCCCACTTTCTTTTTAACACTTTACATTCCTGTTTACCACAGCACCTGTTACTGTAGCAAACCATGAAATTACAAATGTTATGCACCTCTTATTGTCCATAATACTTTAGTAAATATTAATCGAGTGTATCCTTTTGACTCTGGGTTAGTGTATAAAGGTAGCTAGAGAAGCACATATGTTCATAGATAAACATACTTAGTTGGGGGGGCCATTTGATAAAGTACCGCTGGGATGTTTACTTGTTTGTTAGACAAGACATGCTTCTTTCTGTGCTTCTTCAGAGTTAACCAAAACCAAAGGGACCCATTCAGCAAACAGTGAATATGAGCTTCAGACATGAAGGCCCCTTTGTTACTGAAACAAAAATACCGCAGCAGGTGGTAGACTCGAACCCAGGAGGGAGGAGGAGGTTCTGTTGTTGCCCATTTTTCTAATCCTTTCAGAATACTCATTGTCTAAACCCCAAAGTTAAAGTGTTCCTGCTCAGTCTCATGGAGACAATTTCAGCATGAAAGAACTATTACCATCCCCGGTTTTCTATAAAGGTTTAATCTTTGCGTCTGGAATTTATAACCACTAAGCCAGGCAGGAGAGACAATTATCTCTATAAGATGAGCCAATAATATCTGCTTATCAAAGCATAAAACTGTTCTGAATATGGCAAGTTAGAGTTAAGTAGGAATCTATGTCAACAGCAGTAGCATTCTGCAGGTTTTAGAGTGTGTTAATCAAGGCAGAAATGTGGATTTTGTTGTCCTTGGAGCGCCAAAGCAACTTTGGTAGGGACCACATTAACTTCCAAAAGGCAAGGTTAAACTCCTCATAAACCTTACCTGTTTGTCTCAAAGGTGCTCTACTGAGTGATACGGCTTTTAAAGGGATTAGTAATAGTTTTCTTTCCCTAAAATGTATGAAATGTAGTTTATAATTCTAGACCTCTGGTAGGCATTAAAATGAGAAAACGGCAAAGGCAAGATGCTGGCTAAAGGCCAGTTTCCCTGGCTGTGCCGGGTAGCACCATCCCAGTCCGGGGCTGGGTGCCTCTGTGCCCTTGCAGAGCCATCTAAAGTTATATTTTTATTCCAAATCACAAGCTGAAATGACTTTTTAAATGAGTGCATTGTAGTGTTAGTTCTCTTTTATAAATTCATGAGGAGTCTGGAATTGAAATCTTGTTCTCATAAACCTTAGATACAGATTCTAATAAATTTTATAGACACTCCTTCAGTCATGTTTTATGGAACTTTTTTTTATTGTGATGAAATATACACAACATAAAATTTTCTCTTCAATTAATTTTCAAGTCTTCGATTATGTTTTTACGCTAATTGCTCACGTGAACGTTGGTTGTATTGCTGCCCAGAAAGAAGCGCTACATTTCTACTGTTGGAGTTGTACATGCAGTTTAAGGGTGGCTGTGGGTAGTGGCAGTAAACATACAGACAGAATGGCGTCTGCCAAATTGCAGAACTTTTGAAACCTCTGTATTAATACTGGGATTCAGAAGTTAGTGTTTCCATCTGACACTCAGGCTCCTTTCATATTCATAAATGTAGGGAATAAATTCTAAGTGGTATGATCGTTTTTAACCTTGGCTTAGGAATTTTAGAACTAGGCAGGATCCGGACATTTTGAAGTAGATCTAGATAGAAAGATAGTTTGTTAGTTTTGAGGTTCTACAACCTCTGTATTTGGCAATAATGTCACTGTTGTCCAAGTGGGACCCCAAACAATCCGGATGTAAAGCCACTGTGTCTTCCCCAAACAGACACATTTCTTGGAAGCATGGTCTTTACTGAAAGCGTTGGGAAGAGTTTATCATTTTTTATCTCAGCTTGGCTGACCATGCGTGGTGCTCTTCCTTCCACACTAAACATTTTGAGCCATGGTTCCTTCACTTGTTAGGTAAATTCGATCACGATGCCACCCAATGTTATGGGATTGTTTGAAGCATTAAATGCTCTACTTTGCATTTAGTGACTATATAACTAACTTGTGGTGATGAGACTGTACTTTGCTACCAGAATGTCTGAGTTTGAATAATGGCCCCAAATTATGAGCCACGTGAGCTGAGGCAAGTTACTTAATATCTCTGAGCCTTTATTTTCTTATTGACGAGGGAAAGTGAAAAATTATCTGCACTCCGGTTATATTAAAACGCCTGTCCACGCCCACAGCTGATGACAACATTGAGCGTGCACATGGAACGATTCTGTTGAATAGACAAGTCACAGTGGATTGTGTTGTCATTTGCAAATCAGCCTTGGCTCTGCCTATGATATAATCCAGGACAGACTTGAGTTCGAAAGGTTTGTGCGAGATGGGTACAGAAACAACTCACGCAAGAGCATAAAGAACGTTTGGACATCTGCAAACAAAATTTGAAGCAATACTGGAAGGAAGGTAAAAGTTTGTTTAAAAAATGTTACTGGTGATGAGATTTGGATTCATCACTGATGAGAGTTAACGGCAGAGTATGGAATAGAAACATCCTCAATCACCAACCAAGAAATAGTTCCAAAGTCACCATCAGCTAGAAAATTGATGTTTACAGTTTTCTGGGATTCTCAAGGGCCAGTATTGGAACACTATCAGGAAAGAGATTCAGGAACAGTGAGATGCTCATGGAAGAGCTGAAGCCTAAACTTCAGATTAAACATAGAGTACTGCTATCCAAGGGCATTGCGATCTTGCATGACAAGGCATGTTCCATACCCCTCTGCCCACACTGTTGACACTCTGCAAAAACTTCATTTTGAGAAAAACTTCATGTTCCCTATAGTCCTGATCTTGCTTCATTGGACTTTCACCTGTTTGGTCCCTTGAAAGCAGTCCTTCAAGGATGAAGATTTACCTCTGGTGAAGCGAAGACTATAGTTCATTCATGACTCACAGCTCAGCCTAAAACATTTTTTAACAGGGGAATATGAAAGTATATTGACAGATGGACAAAGTCTATTGAAAAGTAAGGAGATTGTGTTGATAAATGACGTATTTGTCTTTTCTAAAAGTTGATTAAAATAAATTCTACAGCCAGAATATGGATAATTTTTAACTCATCCTCATATAAACGAGGGTAATAATAAGATTTATTATTCTGTTGTTATGGGGATTTAATGATGAACACAGCAAAAATGATTAGGATAGGGCTCGTTGTTTAATAAGTTGTTATTAAATGTTTAGCAAAAGACAGTTATTATTGTTTCTGTTAATACATTTCCACTGTATGTTTTATGTGACCACTATGATATGTTTGTTTTTATCTTGTTGTTATTATTAAGTGTTGTTGACTTGGTTGTTACCCAAACAATCTTGTATAAGGTTTCCAAGGAGCAGCTGGTGGGTTTGAACCGCTAATCTTGCGATTAGCAGTCAAGTGCTTGTTCTATAGCACCACACCAAGAGTACTTTTTATTCTCATAGTATTAATGTTTACATTTCTGATTTAGAGGTCTTGAATTACTACTTCAGATTTACATCTAAAATCATACACATGCATGGTGTAAGCAGTTTGTGATTAGCTATTAACCTGTAAGCTAGTGGTTTGAGCTTATCCAGTGGCACCATGGAAGAAATGCCTGGTGATCTACTTCTATAAAGATTTCAGCCCCCAAATCCCTGTAGAACAGCTCTACTCCATAACATACACTGTTGCCATGAATGGGAATCAATTTGATGGCAATGGGCTTGTGTGTGTGAATGCATGTGACTGTCTGTCTCCTCCGGGTAAGTGTTTGCCAAGTAGCAGGTCATGTGGACATGGAAACGCTGCAGACAGAAGTATATACAGCATGGCCGACGCAGGGACTGAAGTCGTCTTAGGGAGATATTATCTAAGGACAAGCACAGCTCATGTGATTTCCACAGAATCCTCTTTCCTAGCAGGCTATTTCTTGTAGAACTCTAATAGACAGTCAAGTAGCATGAACTACTTCACTACAATCAAAAATAGCTCTGCTTTCATCTGAAATCAGAAAAACAAGATTTTTAAGAGTGGGCCAAGCATGTGGTGAAATTAGAGTCCACGGCACATAACCACCACCACCACCATCTTTGTTCTTGCAGGTCTACAGTGTAGATTTCATTGCCTAAAATGAACAGGATATTAGTGGGTTAGTGTTAAATAGTAACATTGAGCTATTATAATTGGCAGTGAACA
Source organism: Chrysochloris asiatica (assembly GCF_000296735.1). Taxonomy (NCBI): domain Eukaryota; kingdom Metazoa; phylum Chordata; class Mammalia; order Afrosoricida; family Chrysochloridae; genus Chrysochloris; species Chrysochloris asiatica. Next base: position 2,396,649 of record NW_006408573.1, read on the forward strand.
TGACATTGTAGTAGAGCAGATAACTTTTATAAATCAAAATCATTCCAAAAGTTTAATGTAATCGAATAGCAATTTTACTTAGCCCCCATGATGTAGTCACTCTCACTTGTGTGTATTTTAATTTAGGTATCTAGATTGGAAGCTCTTTGTGGCCAGGTACTGTGAGTTTAAAGATGTCTTATATATATGCTGGTGTTGTTTTGTTTGCTAAGTGCCATAGAGTCGGTTCCACCTCATAACGACTCTAGATAGGGTTTCCAAAGAGTGGCTTGTGAATTTGAACTGATGACCTGTGGTTCAAACCAACTTTGCAATCCAGTGCTTTATCCTACAGTGCCACCCCTAGACTCCATATGCATATTTGATGGTGGTGGTTATGTGCCGTGGAGTCGGTCCCGACTCATAACGACCCTGTACAGGGTTTCCAAGGCTGTAAATCTTTATGGGAACAGAAAGCCTCATCTTTCTCCCACGAACAAACTCTGGTGGTTTCCAACTGCTGACCTTGAGATTAGCAGCCCAACTCGTAATGACCACGCTACCAAAACCCCTTTTGTTGTTAAGTGCTGTCAAGTCGATTCTGACTTAATAGTGACCCTGTGTTGGATTTTCAAGGAGCGAATGGTGACTTTGAGTCACCCATCTGGAGGTTAGCAATCCAGTGCTTGTCCTACAGCACCATACTAGGACTTATAGTGACTGTATAGCTTTTCCATGACTGTAAATATTTACAGGAGCAGAAAACTTCATCTCTTTCCTGATGAGTGGCTGGTAGATTTGAACTGCTGACCTTGTCAGTAGTAGCCCAATGCATAACCCACTATGCTGCCAGAGCTCCATACATATACTGATTGATTACATGAGAATTTATATTCAGTACATTCTGTTTTGTGTACTAAAGTCAAACAAAACCCGTTGCCGTTGTAGGAATTCCAGCTGTAAAGGGCCCTATAGGACAGTGTAGACCTGCCCCATGATGGTTTCCAAAGCTGTAACCTTTATGCAAGCAGACTGCCACATTGTCCTTCCGCAGAGGGGCTGGTAGGTTCTCACTGCCAAGGTTTTGATTAGCAATCAAATGCTGAACCCCTGTGCCTCCAGGCATCCTCCTACTTGTATGTTCAGAATAAAATACAGTCAAAACACCTGATTTCCAATCTTAGCGTGATTCTTTTACTATTTTGAAAAAATTGTTTAAATAAACCTTTCCTTATATATTAAAGTACTGTTAATAATGCTTTTGCCTGCAGCCCTGTAGTTGTTTTTATGAGGATCAAATGAGGTGACGGCTGTGGATACAGTTTGTAATATGTAAATTATGGATGGCATTGTGAGTGGGACTTCAGGAATAGTTACTTCATTGGGCTCCTGCAGAAGCTGTACATAGACCAAGACTCAGTTGTTCGAATAGAACAAGGGGATGCAGTGTGTCAGGGTCGTGTCCTTTCACCAGACAGCTCACTGGGAAAATCTGCTGCAAAGGTCCTTTAAGTGTTTAAAAGCAAAGATAAAGTTATAACTTTGAAGATTAAGGTGCTTTTCTCCAACCCTTGGATTTTCAGTCGCCTCATGTGCAGATGAAAGTTGGAGAATGAGTAGGGAAGACTGAAGAAAAATTGAAGCCTTTGCATTACGGCGTTGGAGAAGAATATTGAATATTCCTGGGACTGCCTGAAGAACAAGCAGCCAGAATACTCCCAGAATGCTCCACAGAAAAGAGGATGGCCAGACTTGGACCCATGGACTTTAGCTACTGTCATCAGAAGGGGCCAGTCCCTGCAGAAGGCTGTCATTCTTGGTGAAGCAGAGGGTCGGTGTGAAAGAGGAAGACCTTTAACAATATGCATTGACACAGTGAACTCAAACATAGCAATGATGAGACTGGAACAGGACTAGGTGGTGTTCTGTCCAGTTGTACATAGCGTTACTCTAAGTCACAACTGACTCGATAGTGTTCTGTCTTGTTTTCCATAGTGTTACTCTAAGTCAGAATTGACTCAACAGTGTCCTGTCCTGTTGTCCATAGTGTTACTGTAAGTCAGAACTGACTCGACAGTGTCCTGTCCTGTTGTCCATAGTGTTACT
>NW_006408573.1:2399408-2427261 GCF_000296735.1 Chrysochloris asiatica
CGCAGTGAGTTAATGTGCTGGACTGCAAAGTTGGTTTGAACTGCAAGTTCGGTGGTTTAAGCTCACCAGTTGCTCCTTGGAAGCCCTATACCAGGATGCTGTGGGTCTGAACGGCACTTAACAACAACAACAAATTAGTATACACCTGTTATCTTTGAACACTGGAATCTGATGCCTATGTTAGATTCAGTTTTGTTATTTGTTGTTGTTGTTAAGTACCTTCTGGTCAGTGCCGACTCATATTGACTCATTACAGGGTTTCCAAAGCTTTGTAAATCTTTGGGAGAGTAGAAAACCTCATCCAAATTTGGCAAATTATTTAATCTTTTGTTTCTCAGTTTTTTCATCTGTAAATGGAGATGATGCTTAGATGTTATTGTTAGGATTAAATTATATAATGTATATAAGCTGCTTAATACTTCAAACATATTATCAGGAGGGACATCATGCTTGGTAAAGTGGAGGGTCAGCGATAAAGAGGAAGACCCCCAATGGAATGGATTGGCACAGTGGCAGCAGCAATGGGCTCAAGCATAACAACGAGTATGAGGTTGGCACAGGACTGGGCAGTGTTTCGTTCTATTGTGCATCTGGCCATTATGAGTCGTAACCAACTTGAGGGCATCTAACAGAAACAAGCAGCTTAATAGTATCTGGCATGTGGAATGTCAGCTGCTAAATCACCATCACTGTCATCAACCATTATCATTCCGAAGGCACCCGGCCTCTTGACTTATCTGGCACAGACGTTGGGTGGGGTGGCGGTGGGGGTGGAGGTGTGGAGATTAAGGCTACATGGAATTACCATGAGTTAGAATCGCCTTGATGGCAACTAACCACAGCAAGTGATCAGGACTCTGAATTTATCCTGAATCTCAGTAACAGAATTCTGAACTGGGGTGGAGGGTGGGGATGGCGGGAGAAGCTAATGTTTATTGTTTGCTTATCTAAGAATAGGGCCTTATGTGTAAAAATTGAATTTTGTCAGTCTGGTGAAATTGTTGTTGTTAAATGCTGTCGCATATAGGGTTTCTGAGGAACTGCTGGTAGGTTTGAACTGCCGACCTTGTGGTTCGCAGTCTAGTGCATTAACCCACAGCTCCACAGCATGAGTCCTGTAAATAGGTGCTATAAATATCCTAATTTTACAGACGAGGAAACTGAGGCACAGAAAGGACAATGAGCTTGCCTCTAAGAGCAGCCTGACATCAAAACCTGGGGCTGTTGACAAGAAAAGGAAGACCGTGTGGCTCAGCAACCATACGTTTCTCTCCGTTACAGCCAAGAGTTGAGAAACCCACCTGCCAGGTTTGCTTAGATTTGAGTTCTGTACCATCTAGATTCCAGATCATGTAAGCTACTATGTGTGTGAACATAATTTCCTCAAATTATTAATTTCCAGATAAGTCTTTCGTTACTGCTCCAACCCCTGTCTGCTAAATGCTCTGCAAGCACCTCTAAGTCCACAGTTCTAAAACGACACTTGCTCTTGCTTCTCACCTGGCTTTGGGGAGTTATTTACTTTCTGTTTGCCTCAGTGTGCTCATCTTTTAAGAGATGCTTCACAAAGGGTTAAAGGAGGTAGGTAATGTTGCTGTTGTTAAGCGCCATTGAACCTGTTCGGACTCTTGTTGCCACTGTGAGAGAGCAGTTTTCTAGGCCTGGGGACAGTAATGGGATCTCAACTGGCTGTTGTGGCTTCACTACCCCTATCCCGAACAGTTAAAATTTCCACTAGGTCTTTGGCTGGGATGTTACGGAAAAAAGGGGTTGGGGCAGATATATACAAAGGGGTGAATGAAAGCAAAGAGCCTTTTCTGCTTCACTTCTTGTGCAGAAAACATATGTTCAGTGATGCAGGCAGCAGTTGGGTTAAAGACACACTGTAGGGCTGCAGACAAAAGGCTGGGCTCTTCCTGCATTCACAATGTTTCAAACATATTCACTTGTCTCACTTGTTAGGGACTGAGCTGTCAGCTGGATCCTCTGCTAAGTGTGATTTCTTTTTCCTGTTCCCTTTCAAAGGCCTTCTCCCTTCCACTCTCCCCCAATGTTTTACACTTCATATAACCCAGTGTGCATGACAGACCACTTCAGTCTTTGCGCTACTGATGTTTAGGGGAAGGAGGGAGCTCATCTGATGGAGCTCTGGGGTAACTTTACACTTGCCCAAGGATCAGACAATGCTAAGACACATTTAAGCCAAGTACCATCAGTTGGCTCCGTGCTTTAGAGTTTGGCGTAGCTAGCCATTCTTCACCTTCAATTAACAGTTAGACCAACAAAAGGTTGAGTGCAATAAGATTCTTAAAAGTGGCGGCTGGGAATTGACAGCCTGCGTGGGCTGGAGTGGGGTTGGGAAGTTCTGGCTTTCATTTGTAGAGGGAAAAGTTCCTGATGAAAACATATAGATAAGGCACTGCTGAAATAATTGGAGAGAAGTAAGCTGCCATTCTAATATTCATTATGTGAAATATATATGTATGTCCATACTTAATACTGAAGCCCTGGTGGTGTAGTGGGCTTGTTAACCTCAAGATCTGTGGTTTTAATCCACCAACTACTCCATGGGAGAAAGACGAGGCTTTCTGCTCCCAAAAAGATTTACAGACTCACAAACCCTATCCAGGGTTGCTATGAGTGAGAACCGACTTGAAGGCACTTAACAAAAACAACAACCAGAGCTACTGTTGCCACTGGTTTGTACTACTCTTGCTTTCTTATTCACACACACACACACACACACATCACAGTTTTCCCATCTGCAAAATGGGAAGCTTATTATCATCATAACTGATAGAGTGTACCATGTTAAAACAAAGGAAGAACTGTTTTATAAGTAATGGTCAGTGTAACATTTCTCTTGTTGTAGAAACCTTACTTTGTGTCTTCATTGCCATATTACTGAGTCAGTTTCAAGCCTCCTGTTTCTTTTTTTCTTTTCAGAGCCTTGCTCCTGCTGTTTCATGATATAGTTTATTAGTGGATTGCCCATCCTGGAAAGCACCAGCTTTTTCTCAGGCCTGAGAGCAAGCAAGGAGGCAGGGAATTTCCCATTGGCTTAAAGCTCTGAGTTGGTTGTTCGCTCACCTCAGCAATAGAGACAATTACAGCCTTGCTAATAAGTAGGCAGTCGTGTGGAATATCCCATCAGTGGTGTCTTCTCATGTGAAGACCTGTTCCACACTTAAAAATCTACAGACAAAAAATGATTGCATAAATATTTTCTCATGGAAAGTACCAACAAAATCATCCCCACGAACACATATCAGACTGACAAAGGCAACTACTGATGGGGTTTCCATTTTTAGGGCTATCATTGGGCAGGCCTTGGAAGGAAAACATTGTTGAAATGTATGTGTTCCCGGAAAATGGAAAGTAAGAGCCTGCAAAACTTTTCTGTGGATACAGCTAATAGACTGTAAGTTGGGATAGAATTGTACCTGAGGTGGCACCTTCCTCCCTTACTAGGAATAGGTTGTCACTCAGAGCCAACAGAACAACTGGAAAGTTCATTGATAGACCCACATCAACTGCATGCATTTCAAAGAGTGATGGAAAGGACGTGAAGGTAATAAGAGTATGTTTGTGGGGCTTTTCCTGCAGTGCCTGGGCTTTGTTTTTCCATCATTTTAAAGGAAACGAAAGCTTCAGAAGCTAGAATGATTCCTGGGCTCTCTTGTTAGGAATAATTACGCTGTTTCTTTCACCTCTCTGTGAATCAGTCATTCTACACACTGCATATAATACTGACTACAGTAGATTCTACTGAAACAAACAAATCTATTAGGCTATTTGGGAAATGGAGGGAAAAAAGACAATGATTTTGTAAACTTCGTAAAGGTCAAAAACAGGCTTTCAGTAAGAATGCAGAGACTAGAAATCAAATCCCATTTCCCATCATAAGAAGCCCGTTGTTTTAGCTGCAGTAGTTAATGTACTGTACGTGAAAGATTTAAGACTAGTTGGAAAGCTTTGCTTCTGTTTTATTAGGCTGCTATTGAAAAGCCAACAGCATAACTTCAACTAGGTGCTTTGAGATTTCTTAATGGGCTGTCAGGGGCAAGACACCAGGGCTGTGCTATACTAGCTCTTTCCTGTACATTAAAACAACAGGGGCCAAGTGATCACATACAGAAGTATGAATTACTTGATGCTTTGTCTGTTCCATATGGCCAGCCATGTCTTTGGCAATTAATCATGTACAGAATCAGTTGAGCGCTCTCTGAAGCATTGAAGTCAACATTTAGTTGTACCTGTGCCAGTGAGGGCACCGGGGTTGCAAGCGTAAAATAGCAGGATGAGGGGCTGCTGGCGCCAAGGCCCAAGCAGCTGGCTTCTATAAACAACACTTTTTTTTCCTCTTCACCTTTTTTTTTTTTTCCTTGAGGAGCACATGAGCTGTTTTTCACCGTCATCTGAAACGCCAAAGTTGCCAACTGAAGTTCTGAGGCCTCCATTCAGTGCACCATCCCGAGCCCAGAAGAAATGCACGGGGCAGGCCATCTTTCCCTCCAGCAGCCTGGGCATTCCATTGGTACCCACGTGACTCTCTGATGATCCTGGCAGTGCCATGCAGGCTGCCCTGACTTGGTGGCTTTTAGTAAAACAGATGGACTATAGTGATTTCCATCATGGTAGAAGGAGAAATAGAGTCCTGGTGTGGTGCTGTGGGTTAATGCGCCAGACTGCAAAGTCAGTTAAACTGCAGAGTTGGCGGTTCAAGCTCGCCAGCCGCTCCTTGGAAACCTTATATAGGGTCACTATGGATCAGAACCGACTCAACGGCATTTAACAACAACAGAAGGAGAAATAGGAGATTCTTTTTTTTTAAATAATGGCTTTGTGGCATGTTGGAAGTTGGTGTTTTCTAATCAGTAGCCATATCTTCTTTCCTGGAATCTTTTTCCTCACATATTTTACAACAATGATAAAAATTTCTAGTGTTGATTGGACATTTTGTATGGGTCAAACATTATGCTAAGTGTTTTGTGTGGATTATATCTAGACTTCATGACTGCTTTATAGTTGTTGTTGTTGTTAAGTGTCGTCGAGTCGGTTCCGACCCATAGCGACCCTGTACAGGGTTTCCGAGGGTGTAAATCCTTACGGGAGTAGAAAGCCTCATCTTTCTCCTGTGGAGCAGCTGGTAGTTTCGAACCGCTGACCTTAAGGTTCGCAGCCCGATTCGTAACCACTACGCTACCAGAGCTCCTTTATAGTAGGGGATATTATTTACACCCTTTGCAGATGAGGAAACTGAAGAAAGAAACATTCGTGATTCATCTCAGTTGACTTTTCTAGCCTAGTAGTACATGATGGAAAACTGGTCCAATATGTCTTACTGGTACCTTTTTAAAGATTCATTTGGTAAACTCTGCTGAGATAATCATTCAAATAGAGTGGGTCTCTGAGAACCAAATGTGTCTTTAAGTGGATATAAAAGGCTGTTTTGTTGGCAGCCTCTGAGAGATTGGTGTCTTTGTACCTTCCTTTCAAGACAGTTGAGCTTATCTCGTGATTTCCTTGGTGAGTGGAGTATTGGGGGTGGGGGTGGGGGGTTAAGGAGGCAGGATAAAGACAGCAGCCTTAAGTAATCCAGTAGACGTGGCACCCAGCGGTGACTTGGTGTTATCTCTAGCCAGGTCATCCAGGATGTGTTTTCTCAAATTCAGGAAACAGGGGAAAGAAAGTTTTAACATTGTATAAACATTAGCACCCCCAAAACCTCCTGCTCCTGGAGAGGGAGATAAGGTAGGCAGAATGGCTGGGAGGAATGTTTATTTGTTCTGCTGGGCTGTGGATCCAAGCATGCTGGAAATCTTTGGTGGTGCCCAGTCCAGTTTAGAAAATGAGAAGGCATCATTCAGCATTGAGCTCCGGAGTTCTCACCAGACAGCCATCTGAAACTGACAAGCAGTAAACGAAGCAAGACCTGAGATCGACCTTTCTTTGATGGGATTCAGGCCATCTCAGTGGGTTCTGGGCCTTTCTTCTTCTTCTTCTTTTTTTTTGGGGGGGGGGGGGGGGGGGGGGAAAAAAAAAAAAAAAACAGAGGGAAAAAAAGTGTTTCTGGACTTTTGAAGAGAGATGCCCTGGTTGAAGTTTTGACAGCCTGTGGCAATGCTGATGGAGGAATAGCTTTCCCAGCTGATAACATCTTAAACCAAGTTTCTTCACAAGTTGAACCTTTAGCCCTCATTATCAGTCAGAGAGTAGCTTTGTAATTTGTGTGTGCAGAGGGGAAATACAATCTGAACATGAGACAGCTACGTATATAAAGTGTTAAGCACTGCATTGCCCCATAATGACAGCATTTATTTCTTTGGTGGTGGTGAAGGCAGGGAAAGATGGAAAGGTGAAAAATGTATGTGCTTCTGGGATCCTGGTGCTTATATCTGTTTTGGAATTGGAAGAACAGTAGCAGAAGTTCTTTTTGTTGTTGTTGTTGTTTTTATATAGTAAGCAGTAGGATTGGAATCCTGTGTGGCGCTGTGGATAAGCACTGGACTGCCAACTGCAAGATAGGCAGTTCAAATCCACCAACTTCTCCTCAGAAACCCTACACAGACAGGTTCAGTATGAGTCAGAACCAACTCAACAGCACTTAAGAAGTGGCAATGGGATTGCCAGCCATATTTGCAGAATGCCATTCTGTTTTCATACATTTTCTTAGGCAATTTTCTCTGGTTTTCAGGAAGCATGGGTTAAAACTGAGATGTGGAGTTAAAGGAGCATTTTGCCGAATATCAGAGAAGGACCAAAGGAAGTGAAGAGTCATTTAGTACTAAGCAGTGAATGCTGTGATTCTTCTTTTAAGTCTGAGTGGTTCCTGTCTGAAACTTTACCTGCAAAAGATTCTTCCCTATATATAGCCACATGCACTTTTCTGTTGATGTAGTAGCATTAGGACACACTGAAAGTTGACAAGTGTGACCACACAGCCAGCAAGCTCTGTTTTAATTGATGCATCAGATACAACCAAGTGAGAACTTGGAGGTCTAAAATTTTGACTCCTTTGAGTTTTGACTTCTTTTTTCTTTCTCTCACCTACTCTCTCACTTTAGTTTTATACTTAAAGTTTTGAGCCAGAAGAAACAAAAGATACTAGAATCCTTGGCAGAGTGGGGAAAGAGTGGGGGCGGGGAAGAGGGTCCTGAGGATGCTGTGGGTTGTCAGAATTTAACATCCCTTCCTTTACTGAAATGGAGAAAGTGGAACTTCTTGTTTTGACCTCTTAAGAAAATATGCATCAGTTAAGTGTGATCACAGCGTAACTGTTTTTAGACCCAACCATGCTAGTGTGACGCTGTAGGATCAGCACTGGATCTCGAACCACAAAATTGACAGTTCAAACCCACCAGCTGGTCCTCGGAAACTCTATACAGGGTGGGACCCAACTCAAAGACACTTAACAACAACATCCTTCTAAGTAGTCACCTAGGGAAGGTATATGCATATGTTTCTTAATGCTGCTACTTAAAAATAGCTTTACAACGTCAGAAATAGTCTGAATCAAGCCGAAGCTTGCTTCATATCCCTTTTTTTTTTGACCTGGCTTGATGGTTCACTTTATTTCCCAGAAATAAGTATCTATTGGGAGTCGCCTTTCACAGTAAGGTGCCATATGAGGCACCTTGAATGGTTTAAAAGAGAAATGTGTATAGATTCTGTCTGTTCTAATAGAGCTTGCATTCTGGAAGATGAAATGTCCAATGCGTGATGAAGTCAGTGTGTGATTGTGGCTCAGGAGATGCTCAGAGGCCAAAGGAGATGTTGGCTCTCAGTTGTTGTTGTTGTTATGTGCCGTGGAGTCGGTTCTGACTCATAGTGACCCTGAACAGGGTTTCCGAGGCTGTTAATCTTTACGGGAGCAGAAAGCCTCATCTTTCTCCCAAGGAGCAGCTGGTAGTTTCGAACTGCTGACCTTGCAGTTCGCAGCCCGATTCGTAACCATTACACTACCAGAGCTCCTTAGTAGTTTGACTTATATTAGGGAGCAGTTCAAGGTAGACTTCATAAAGGAAGTGTTATTTGTGTTTCTTGAACAATGAGTAGTTCCTGGCCAGTTTTAAAACAAAGATGGTTGTTAAATGCTGTCAAGTCGATTCTGACTCAAAGCGACCCTGTATAGGGTTTCCAAGGAGTGGCTGGTGAGTTTGAACCACCGATCTTGAAGCTCAAACAGACCTTGAGGTGGAGTGCTTATTCTATGATGTCACTCTAAGACTCCAACCAAGATCCAGATGGACATATAGCACAGGACAACCATGTGGTGTCTTCTAGTGTTATTAGTTCGCTATAGAATAAAAAAGATGGCAGAAGTTTGAAAACTTTATGTCAAGAAGGGCTTTTTGGCATGCTAAGGAATTCAGAATGTCTGGTAGTGTGGTGGTTGCTAGTTGGGCTGTGAATCTCAAGGTTAGCAGTTCGAAACTACCCAAGAGGCTGTGAATGTTTGTAGTCCTGGTGTGGTGCTGTGGGCTAATTTGTCAGACAGCAAAGTTGTTTGAACTGCAAGGTCGGTGGTTCAAGCTCACCAGCTGCTTGCTCCTTGGAAACCCTATACAGGGTTGCTATGGGTCGGAATTGACTCCACGGCACTTAACAACAACAAGGAATTCAGGCTCTTTGTTTTAAGATTTTGTCTTCCCAGCTGTCACTAGCTGCACATGTACACAGAAGAGTGACTCGGGTTTAGGTAGGGTTTTGGTGGTTTACGTTCTTGTCTCCTTGGTGATCCTGAGAGGAATCCTGGAAATCCCAGGGCTTCATGAAGAGAAGCTTAGAAACCACTGCTGTAGGCTATGCTGCTTATTTCACAAGAAAGTCACATGTTCAGACATGTAGTTTTCAGAACTTACTTGTGCAGTAGGAAAATTCAGAAACGGTGAGACTGACCCAGAGAGACTAATTTGGATATCATTGTATGGTCCGGATTACAAGTAGTCCTGAACTAAGACTATGGCAATTGTTGTTATTGTTGTTAAAGGCTGTCAAGTCAGTTTCAACTCATAGTGATCTGGTGTAGATTATCTGAGGCTTTAAATCCTAGGGAGCAGAAAACTTCATCTTTTTCCCACGGAGAGGCTGGTGGGCTTGAACTGTGGACTTTGTGGTTCTCAGTGCAGTGATTATTTCATGGAGCCACCATGCTCCCAGACTATGGCAGTGGAGATAGGTTAAGTGTGAGCCATATTGAAAGGGTCGACATGTTTAGGTGTAGGGAGTGTTGAGAAGAGAAAGAAGGAAATTGGGATAATTCCTAGGTTTCTAGCGTGGGTGTTTACGTTGATTGTGGTGCCCATCACCACTCTAAGCTAATAAAAGCAGCTGAGAAGAGGAAAGAGGTTGGTAAGCAAAGATAATCAATTCCAATTTAGACACATTGGGGTTGAGATGCAATGTCTGAGGTAGTGTCTTTACAGAGAAATAGTTAGTAGTTGGCTCTAGTGAATCAAAGCCCAGAGGGCAGTCTGCTTGAAGGTAGACTTGCAGGTGTCATTTGATTTGAACTACTGACTCTGCAGTTATCAGGCCAGCTGGAAATCTGCTTTGCTACCATGGCTCCTTTTTTAAAAAATTGTATCCACTAGCAATACACAAAAGAATATGTATCTGGTTGTGATTGTTTAATGCTTACTTAATATCCTTTTACATATATATAGTTTTTTTTCATTTTATGTAATAGGCACTTTCAGGAATCCTTTTGTTAAAATTGCACAACCTAGCACAAGATGAGAGCTTGGTGGCTCTGTAAGGATAAGCACTGGACTGTGAGCCACCACGCTGGCACTTTGAGCCCAGCAGCTGCTCTGTGGGAGAATGATGAGGCTTTCCGCTCCCATGCAGATTTACAGCTTCGGAAACCCTGTACCGGGTTGCTGAGTAAGAACTGACTCACTAGAACGTAACAACAAGAGCACAAGATAGATTAGCTGAGTTTAAGATAATAATCGGTGGACAATAATAATCATAGTGATGTATGTGCCAAGCAACTGGTCTAAGAGCTTCACATCAATTAGTTAACTCATGTCTTTCTCCCAAGAACCTGGGGTGTAGGTTCTATGAAGGAGCCATAGAATTTTCCCACAGACTTTTGAAGCCTCCTGTATCATTATGTCAGTTTTGCGTTTGGGAAAGGACCTAACAGTTTACAGCCAGCATTTCTATAGATTTCTATGAGAAAGAATTACTTAATGCAATGAAATGTAGCCTCCAGAGCATGTTTCTTAAACCTTGTGGTTTACTTGTTCTGTGTTGCTTGAGAGTGGAGGGGATGTTTTTGGTAACGGGACACTGTTTAAAATTTGGTTCTTGTTTGAAGGCAGTTCTCTAGTATTAATAGAAGGAAAATGGCCTGTTACCATTTCTTGGGTAAAGTCAGCTCTCAAGGAGCTGACACTAATAGAAGGGGAGAAAAGTATTGTCCTGTTTTATTTAAAAAAAGAATAAAAATAAAAAGATATCTTTTTGTACAGTGACTTTTTATCCCGAATTTAATTAAATACTACATTTTAGATTCTGAATGCTCCATTTAAGTTTACCTCTTAAACTTACCTCTTTTCTAACTTTTTAAAATGTTACTTTTAAAATGTAAATGTTATTTTATTAATTTTTGTAACAGATTTATTTTCAACACCCCGGTATAGGTATAGTTCTCTCTATTTTTTTTACTAATTACTTGTTAAGGAATCCTGGTAGTACGTATGGGGTTACAGGTTGGGGTGTTAACCTCAAGGTCAGCAATTCAAATCTACTATCTGCTCCATGGGAGATGAGAACTTCTGCTTCTGTCTAGATTTACCTGTGAACCCTGTAAAGATATACAAGGTCATTGTGAGTCACAGCCAAGTCAACAGCAAACAACCACAACTACTACTTAGTCATTGGATGTGTTTGACAATTGACGCACTTGGCTTTTGTATTCTTTCTTGCCCTGAAAATGCCAGGGGATTGAAGCAAAATGGATGATTGATCTAAATGTAAACTGTAAAACTATGTAACTTATAGAAATAGCATACAGATTAATCTAAGTGACCTTAGGTTTAACAGTGAGTTTTTACTACAAACAAAAAAGCATGGTCCATGAAGGAGAAATAAAATAAATTGGACTTTATTTAAAAAAAACTTCTGCTCTGAAAAGACACTGTTAAGAGAATTAAAAAGACAAGCCACAGATTGGAAGAAAATATTTGCAAAATACAATAAATAAATAAAGATTACCATAAAATAAGGATGTGTATTTTTAAAAATTATGTTATTTAATTCTAGAAAGATATTACGGCTTACTTGTGGCCTGGAGACTGCAGTCCTAGAAGCTATTTATAAAGGCCATCAACAAGGCCTTGTAGCCAAAATATACAGAGAACTCTTAAAACGCAACAATAAGAAACACAACTCAATTGCAATATAGGCAGAAATTGGAACAGCCACCTCACCAAAGATGTATGTGGTGGTGGTGGTAGCAAACGTGTGTGTTCCCATTCCTAGTGACCCTGTGATAGGGTTTCTGAGGCTGTAAACTTCATGGGAACAGAAAGCCTCATCTTTCTCATAAAGTGGCTGGTGGATTCAAACTGATGACCTGTGGTATGACCAGTGCGTATGAGATTGCATTACATACCTAAAATCCAAAACGCTGCCGATACCAAATGCTGGTGAGGATGTGGAGCATGAGGAACCATCACTGGAGGTTAGATTAAGAAGTCTTCCTTTAGCTCCGATGTCTTTACCATTTTCCTTCCCTTGTTAATGTCCTTTATAAAGAGTTTCTGGGACTTCAGTCTCCAGGCCACAAGTAAGCTGTAATATCTTTCAAGAATTAAATACCGTGATTTTTTAAAGTATACATCTATATTTTATGGTAATCTGATTTATGATATGCATTACTGGTTTTGTATTTTTTTCTTATAAATTGAAAACCTTTTTTTTTATACTTTAAAAAATGCATTCATGTCAAGAAAATATGAAATGTCATATAGCTTGTACACAAATATGACAAGAATTATGAATATGTATTCAAATGACTGAAGCTTTGAAATTGTAAACTAGGGAAATCTCTTTATTGAAAGAGCCCTTAAAGTGCAACCTTTGTGAAGCAACCATTTCTTTGGTGTTTCTAATTCATCTATTTGATGAGTATCGGTTCATGAGTAATTTCTGAAAAGCAGGCAGTTGGCCATTGCTTGGTATTTCTACAATACTTGTTTTTCAAAGTCCTTTTCTAGCCAATAATTTAAGGAGCTCTGGTAGCATAGTGGTTACGAGTTGGGCTGCTAACCTCAAGGACAGCAGTTCAAAGCTACCAGCAGTTCTGTGGGAGAAAGATGAGACATTCTGCTGTCGTAAAGATTTACAACCTTGGAGACCCTATACAGGGTCACTATGGATCGAAACAGACTCCATGGCTCATAACCCACCAACCAACCATTCACTGATTTGACAAATACTTACTAAATGTCATTTTAGTCAGGACACTGGGAATACAGTTATTGCTGCTAGGTTTCATTGAGTTGGTTCTGACTTATTTGTTGTTGTTATGTGCTGTGGAGTCGGTTCCGACTCATAGCGACCCTGTACAGCGTTTTCAAGACTGTAAATCTTTATGGGAGCAGAAAGCCTCATCTTTCTCCTGCGGAACAGCTGGTAGTTTTGAACTACTGAACCTGAGGTTAGCAGCCTGATTCATAACCATTGAGTTGGTTCCAATTTATAGCAACCCTGTATAAGGCTTCCAAGGAGCAACTGGTAAGTTTGTACCGCCAACCTTGTTGTCCTATGTGTATCCTACAGTTGATGTCCCTGCCCTCTTGAAATTTATTTTCTTAAATTCTTCCTCCTCCTAAGAGATTCTTCAAGAGTCCCTGAAAATAGGACCCTGGATAAAATTTAAATAATATGAAAAGCAAGGAAGAACTCAATAACTTAAAAAATATGTATTTAAAAATAAATTTCAAGGGGGAAATCATTTGTTTGTATCAGATCCTTGGAGCCACTTAGGTGTGTACTTTGTCTTCTATCTGACATTTTTGTATTTTGGCACACTATTATGTGCTTGTTGTCACAGTGATAGACTATATAACTTTTTGAGATCCCTTCCAACATGAGGTGTAGGGGCTCACAGCCAAGAAGCAATATTGCTGTTAAGAATATTCATTGATACGAGGGCCTTTCTGGAATTAGAAATCTTTTAAATTTGGTTGCTGTTGTTAAGTGCCATTGAGTCAGCTTCAACTCATAGCAACCCTGTATAGGGTTTTTGAGGAGCGACTGGTGAATTTGAACAACTGACCTTGTGGCTCAAACTGACTTTGTTGCCCAGTGCTTATCCCACAACACCACCACCATCCATTCTGGACAACATCGCCCACAGGTTTTACTTTTTTAACAAAATTAGTTTGTCTTAATGGAAACACTATACTGATGTTCCATTAGACAATAAAACAAAAGATTTTATTGAAGGAATAATTGCATTTTATGAAATGAAGTCCACCAGGCATCTTAAGAGAAACATATCTGGGTGTCCTCCCTTTTAGGAGAAACAACAGCTTTTATTTGATAAACAAAGGGACTTGGTTTCACATCAAAGAGAAAAAAGTACAGGGAAGGGAGGAAAATTTACAACAAATTGTCAAATGATAACATTTTCATATCAAAAATTGTTGTTGTTGTTAGGTGTCAGTGAGTCAGTTCTAACTCACAGTGACACTGTGTACAACAGAACTAATAAACACTGCCCAGTTTGGTACCAGCCTCAGAATCCTTATTCTGTGTGAGCACATTGTTGTGGCCATCGTGATGAAAGTCTTCCTCATTTTCACTTGTTGTTGTTAAGTGCCTTGGAGTTGGTTCCAACTCATAGAGACCCTGTACAGGGTTTCCGAGACTGTAAATCTTTATAGGAGCAGAAAGCCTCATCTTTCTCCCGGGGAACAGCTGGTAGTTTCGAACTGCTGACCTTGAGGTTCGCAGCCCAATTCATAACCGCTACGCTACCGCTACCACTTACTCTGTACCAACAACAGTTCTTAGCTGCAGCTTGGGTAAGGCAATGTTTTCTGAAGCACACTATGTAAATATTTTGAACTGCTGACCTTGGGGTTGAATGTAGATCAGGGCAGTTGTAGTTGAATTCCTTGAAATGGAATATTGATTTATGTGGTTAAGAAGAAGAGAAGGTTGAATCATCTCATCTGAAGCCTTTGAAATGTTTACCTGGCTAAAGGGAAATGACAATGACTTTCTTGAGGAAGGTAGCTGTGAAATATAGTGTAATTCACAATTGAGTTTCAAGTTAAGTTGGAAGCCAACACCTCAATTCTTCTTAAATTCACCACCAATTTCCAACATTTAAAACAAAACTTTAAACAATAAATGCTTTTTTTTTTTTTTTTTCTTGTTTATTTTAGAAGTCTAGAGAATCTGGCATTATGGAGCCAGCTTTTCTGAATGGCAAAGTTGCCTGGATCTAAATAGTGGCTGCCTGTTTAGGGGTAAACTCTGCTCAACTCATTTATGTTAGTTGCCTGGCCCCAGTGGATATTTGAATTTGCAGCCCTTGCTTCAGTCATTTGGAGCTGGGATGTAGTGAGGTTGCTGTAAGACAATTAGCATTCCTCCTTGTGCTGGTGGACCGAAAATGGTGTTGCCATGGAAATTGAGGAGAGTCCAGTGGAAACATCTCTCACTATAGTAAGATGTTGAGTCCTGGTGTGGCGCTGCAGGATAAGCACTGAACTTTGAACCAAAAAATCTGTGGCTTGGCAGTTCAAACCCACCAGTTGCTCCTTGGAAACTTTATAAATGGGGTCGCTGTGAGTTGGAACCGACTTGACGGCACTTAACAACAACAACATAGGGTGATGTAATCCTAGTCCTAGGGAGAAGAGACTGAGGTCCTTTTCTTGGCCAGTGCTGGTCAAGTCATCTTGGATCCTTTATAGTAGAGATAGTTTTCCTGAGGAGCAGCTGGTGAGTAGAAGAAAGGAATTCTCCAATGGGAGTTCTGAGTGAGTGCTGTTACCAAAGGGAGGGGGTCCAACTAGGGATGGTTGCCAACAAACACAAGTGGTCACTTCTCTCTTCAGACTTGTCATGGGGATGTTTACTATGCACTAGAAAATGCAGTAAGTCCTGGTGTGGCGCTGTAGGATAAGTACTGGACCGCAAGGGTCAGTTTGAACCCTAAGGTCAGTGGTTCAAGCCTACCAGCCACTCCTCAAAAACCCTATACAGGGTCGCTATAAGGGGAATCAACTTGATGGTACTGAACAACAAAAGAAAATACTGTAAGGAATAGGAAGTAGTCATTCAAGTCACATGAGAAGTAAATTATGTGGGTGTATTGGCATCAGTGAATTAAGGAATGCTTTCAGTGACTAGACCACAGAAAATGGTACGTCATTTCTTCTCACAATAACCGTGCTTATCAAATCTCCAAGGAAGTCACACTAAATTTAAACAAAACACAGTGTTTATGATTGCTAACGGTTTCTACCCCAGCTCTACAAAGATGAAAAGTTCTCTGATAAACCTTGGAAAGAGTTTGCTTAAATTTCAACCTATGTTAGAGGTAACACATAGAAACCACCACTTCAGATCTGAGTTTGCATGTAACTCTCTTCATGGTCTGGGCATGAGAGTGTGTTGCTTTTAAAATTTGCCATTCCCAGTGCTAGCTCCTAGAGGCTGGAGTGGTTTCATACTCACCTGGGAGCCTAATTTCTTTGATGAACTATTCTTATAACCATAGAATAATTGATTCTTCCCAAATCTCTGGTCTCCCAGCTGGAAGCATCCCAGAATGCATTGGGAAGACCAGTATAATTTGTTTGTACGCAGTGCATTTTCAAAGCTGGAAAAATGTTCATTGGTATATCATGCTTTAAAAAATTTGTATGCATGTGTTGTTTCTTTCTATACAAGATCTTGATTTTCAACAAGCAAGCAAAAAGAGTGAGTGCCCCCTCCCTACAACCAACAAATCAGAATTGCTAGCATAGCTGGAAATAGAAATGAATGATTCAAATAAAAGAGGCAGAGCACATAGCCTCAGCTGGGTGGCAGGAAATGACGAGAGGGAAAGCCAGAGATTGCGCTTTTTTAAAAAAAGCAAAACAAACAGCTCACAGTGAAGTGTACATGAAAATCATTCCTAATAATAGCTCAGGGTAGGCCATTCGCAGGGAGGAAATCATTGGTACACTGAGAAAATTAGAGCAAGAATGCACAGTATTCTGATGTGTGACTTAAGGCAACGGGGCTTTAGAGTTTACCTCATGTGCCATGTACATTGATTAAACACAAAATATATGCTGGCCATTTTTGACCATCATTTACTGTATTGATTTGTTAGCAGGGGGACTGTAATAAAAAAAGCATTGATTTACTGTCCTTATTTGCTTATGGGCTTTTTTTTTATTATTAATTTCACTTTTTCCTTCTCTTTTTTTTTGACCATTTTTTTTAGACAAATGCTGTGCTTCGTGAAGTTCGGAAAGAGGGGGTCCCCGTGGAACAAAGAAAGGAAATATTGACCGCCATCCTAGCCACACTCACCACACGACAAAACCTGAGGAAAGAGTGGTATACCAGGTTAGTCTTGTGATAGAATTGGATTCGTTGTTCGGCTGAACAAGAGTTATATTTGGTTAGACCTTTCCTTTGGCTGGTCGCCTCCCTCCCAATTGTGGGCCTGTGAAAACTAAGCAAGTTTTAGATGCCTACAGCCAAAGTCAGCTTTCCTGCACATGGTATCAACACTAATGTACTAATCCATGACGTCTGTATGTGTGTGTGTGTGTATACATATATATGATTTATCCTTGAGTATACCTTTAGCATATAGTTTGTATCTTGGGCATAGTGTAATAAAATGTCTCATATTGAGGAAACCTTTTAATCAACAGTCTAAGCGACTAACACTGCTATCAGTTAGGACAGAGCCTGGAAAAACCCCATAGTGCTGTTGTATCACGCAGTGAGGGGCGGATTGCTGGCCGTTGTGTATTTATCAAACCACTTTTTAGAATTGTCCAAGTAGGGATTTACTTTTGCTTCAACCTCGTTTCTTTGCACGTTGCCATGATCAAAGCTGTTACTGGTGGAAAACTTCTACAAATCTTAGGTTTGTTGCTTTGTTTGTTTATTTTTTCCAGAAATAGTGCTTGCATAGTAAATATTATGTTATCCTGCTCTTATTTGAAAAGCGGTTGTTCTGTGGAAGGCTGGAATTAGTTCCCCAAAATGGCAGGATTATCCTTTAGCTCTGTAAATTATCACGTGTCTCGAAACAAGATGGAGAGGGATAAAGAAGAATATGCTATATTTTGCCTCAGAGTCTTATCTGAAGCTGAAAATTCTATGTGTCCGAGAATCAAGGACTTTTATTGATAGCCGTAATGCTTTCCCAATGAGGTCGCACAACAGAATCTGCAATAATGGATAGTGTCACTAGTAACAATTATCATAAAAATAGATTCATCTGAACAAAGCTGAAGATGTGCATTTTTCAAGAAAGAAGACAGTAAACTATATGAACTACCTATCTTGCCTGGGTATCAGAAAGCTGCTTTTTCTACTATGTGTATTGTCTCTGAGTTCAGACTCACATTTGTACACTCATTTAAAAATTCCCAATGATATCATCCCCCACCCCGTTTTTCTTGTGTTGTCAGAGTAGATGAGAGGCAATTTCAGTCTCAGTAATTAAATGATTTCCTATTTAACGTCCAATAATTAATATTTAAATTTTCTGTGTATTACAATTAAAGTATGTCTATTCATTAAAATACACATATTTTATTAAATAATGGGTATCAGTGTGGAGACATCTACAAGGGCTGTCTCTCTCTCTTTTTGACCTTTTATATTATTTCCCTCTGGTGATTCTTATTAAATAGACAAGGGAGAAAGAAAGAATTCCTCTGTAACCTCTGCCCCATCCCCCATCCCTCCAAAGACCGCACAGCACACAGACTAAATGTTGAGAATGACGTCTATTGTATAGTGCGTTTGGTTTGTTAACAATAATTTCTTAATACAACAAGTCATCCGACAACATGTCTAAAATGGCCTGTTTAAAAGGAGTCTAGTCTCAGCGTTTCTGGCCCTTCCTGCTAATAATTTAATCAGGAGCTGGAGCCAGTGTTGAAGTTGATGTAGTCTAGCATCTGAAACAAACTGCTCAAGTCCTTTGTGATAGGAGAGGAGAGAGAAAGAGCTTAGCGGCTGACACTGTGCAGGCCTACTTAAAACTAAACACCTGAAAGAAAATGTCAGGAGGGTGGTGTCTTGAGAGCTCAGAAGGAAAAGTGCCCTTAGAGTATTAAATAGCCATAAGCCCCCACCCCACCCCTTCCTCCTCCATTTGATGTTTCTCATCCTGGTGCTCTGTCTGAAAGACGTATCCATATGATCTGTATAAACACGCTGTTACCACACCTTCCTCTCCCTCATCAAAGCTTCCTCTCTGGCCGTCTGGAATCAGGCATTGCCTTGAGTCGCCATCAAGCATGAGAGTTATAAAACACCCACTGCCCTGCTTACTGAGCTGCCTGCGTTAGAGAGATTGGCCTATTGTGTACTTTGGAATTACACGAGGAAAAATGTGCTTTGACAGAAAATAATTAGCACTCGCCAAAGGCCAAGCAATAGGTTACAGTATTTTACTTTCATCAAAGCTATCAGGGGATCAGTTAGATTAGATAATAGAAATTTTTCCTCTGAAAGTTAAACACAGATGACTCTAATTACCTTATATTGCACGTTTGAGAATGCATTATGAATAGTACAACTAAAAGAAATTTAGGTCAGCCGAGACCCCGCAGCTGGCAATAACTTTAGTCTAAGTCTACTGTAATATAGGGCTTTTTACCCTCGTCAGCAGGTTCATTTGTGATAATGATGTTAGGGAGAGGGTTTTTTTTTTAGTTTTTTTTTTAAGTGGAACTTATAACTCGGTTATAAAATATTTGTGTCTCTCTCAGGCCAGGAGCGGAGCCATTGTTTGGGACTCACTGAAGCCTTCTTAAACTGAAAACATATGTGCCTTGTAATTTAGCTTTTGGAGGAAAGTGTCAATTCTTCCTGAGTCGGAGTAACTGAGTTTGTCACAGTGTCACACAATTCTGTGATTGTAGAGGCACATCTGAGGGCTGTGGGTTTCCTTCACCAAGCTCACTAATCCCATAAACAACCCTCTCCAAATAGGCTTCTTAGGGCTGTCGACTCACTTCCCCCGAGTTGAATGATCCACAGTACATCAGGAGGAGCTGTGTGAATGCAGCCTAAGTGCTAACAGAAGTGACCCAGAATTTCTGAAGATTCGGCTTTGTTTATACAGTCCACTCTGCCTGATGGACAGCTTGTTATAGCTTTTAAAGAACTGGGCAAGCCCTCTCATCTGACCCCTTCTTGACCTCTGCAGCCCAAAGGTCAGTCTGCAGCTAATAAACTCTGAGGTTCCTAGGGTCTACTGTAGGCAAAGACAGGGAAAGAGCAGCTGCAAGGGCTGGACGTTCCAGGATAGGCTGTTTAGGGTCACTCTCTGATAATGAAAATGATTACCAAATTATATGGAAGTTTAACCGTAATAGTGAGTGAGAGGAGGGTGGAGCTCCGCGTATTAGGTTTGATAAATGAACTGTGAAGAGACCCATCTGGCTCTCAGCATCTTTTCTCCCCCTCTTTCCCTACCAAGGGGAAACATTTTAAAATAACAGCAGTACATACAGACTCAATGACCCATGCAAGGAGCTGGGATGGATTAAGATTTAATAGTGACAGTGGAAGAAATTATCATTTGAAAAGTGCACCAAAGAAAAGGTACAGTTCAATATCTATGCCTGGCTTGTGTTTCTAAATAAAATATAGTAAAAATCAGTGTCTGTTTATTTTATACAAATCTCCAGCACCTTTCTTGCTGACAACTTTGAGGTTAAAGTTTATTATAGAATAATTAGTTGCAGCCAACTTAAGGAAAGGAATGGGCTTCCTTTGGCTTCAAACATGTCAGCGTGAGAATCAAACTTTTTTCCCCCCTGCCTATTTTCTCAGTGTGAGCAACATAGGTAAATTGAGTGTTAGAGAAAATGCTTTACTCAAACATTGGTGCCCATTTCAACATCTGACCATTGGCCATTATGTATTTTTTGTTAAACTCAGTATGTGTGTGATGCTTGACCATTGTTTTATTTCTGCTAAAACTTGGTAATTGTTATGTAAAATAATAAAAAGGCACACAATAGTAACTGTGTATGTATCCCCTCCTTCCTTTCTTTTTCAAAGAAACATGATAATATTCTGATCAATGCCAGTAGTGGGTAGGTCACAGCCCATGTCACTTACTGCTCATTGGTCAAGGAAAGCTATTTAGGGCTATTGTCCCCCTAGTTTTCTGTGACTATGAAATATCTTGGTTTCAGAGCAGGGACAGGAGAGACCATGAAGTTCTGAGGTGCTTTGTAGAGGCGGTTGGCGCTCCTAATCCTATGGCTGAAACGATGTGATTTTACTCAGTAAACATCTTTTTGCATGTTTTGTGTACCTACTGTGTACAAAATGCTGCATAGGAGGCTATGTATGATATAGTGCACTAGACAGCATGTTTCAGGGCTTATCTGACCGTGAGGATTCAGAAAGTGCTAGAAAGAGGCTGTGGAAGCACGGAATAGAGAATGCATAACCATGATTACCAAAAAGTTAGCAAGTTGTTCTAATTCTTTAAGAATTAACTGTGTTTTTTTAATTTTACAGCTGTGCTTTAAAATTTCTCCCAAGTAAGGTACAAATATGCAAAAAAAGAAAACAAATGCAAAGTCATTAGACTTTTGAAAAATTTGAGATGCAACTTGCATGACATAAAATTTCACATAACATGATTTCACTTTCGGTTTTCCTTCTATCACCACCACTTCTGTAACGAGTAGCCTACTTTGTGTCTCTGGATTTGTCTCTCTGAACATATATAAACCAAGTCATATACAATGTGGCTTCTTGTGGCAGGCTTCTTCCACTTAACCATAAGGATTTCAAGGTTCATCCATATGTAGCATGTATCAGTACTGCATTCCTTTTTATAACCGAATAATATTATTTTGTGTACCACATGTGGTACGATTGATTACATTCAGATAGTCTTTCTTACGATGGTCTTGTTAACTCACACCAAATAACCGGGTGGGGCTATGCAGATAAGGTGCTTTATGGTCCACCAATGGGATTGGATAGCTTGTTAATCAATTCAAATAAGGTGAAGACACCCTTGTGGGAGTATGTGGAAGCCTAACAAAGAACATGAACAGTTTTGTCATCCCACTGAGCTTAAAATGAGTCACTCAGAGGCAGAAAAAGGGGACCTCACTACCACCAAGCAAAAAAGTCAAGAGTGGAGCATCTCAGGGTTCCTATGCTGAGAACCTCTTAGGTCCAAGAGCCCAAGAGCTGTACCATAGGAGTCAGCATGAGATGACAGAAGTGGCAGCTGAGAAAGAGTGGCAGCAGCACCAAGAGCCGGTCAGGTTCTGCTGAGTGTGCTGACCCCTGGAGGGTGAGGGCTATTTACCTTCGGGCAACAGGCTTATTGGCAGAGGGGCCTCTGGGCAATTGATGGAGCTAGGCTCTCCAACCCACCTGTTGTTGTTAAGTACCATGGGGTAGGTTCTGACTCATAGCTACCCTGTGCCGGGTTTCCGAGGCTGTAAATCTTTACGGGAGCAGAAAGCCTCATCTTTCTCTGGCAGAACAGCTGGTAGTTTTGAACTGCTGACCTTGAGTTAGCAGCCTGATGCGTAACCACTACTAAGTGTCTACTGGCAGAGTGAGGTGTCTCTAGTCTTTTACAGGTGGAGCTTCTGACAAGAACCTGCCCTGATTGAAGAACTGAGTCATTTCTGATCTTAAATTATAACCTGTTACTTTCTGGTAGTGTTTGTTGTTGTTGTTAAGTACCGTGGAGTCGATTCCGACTCATAGTGACCCTGCACAGGGTTTCCGAGGCTGTAAATCTTTACGGGAGCAGAACGCCTCATCTTTCTCCCGAGGAAACGCTGGTAGTTTCGAACTGCCGACTTTGAGGTTAGCAGCCCGATTCGTAACCACTACGCTACCAGAGCTATGGTTACAAATTGGCCTGCTAATCTCAAGGTCAGCAGTTCGAAACTGCCAGCGGTTCCGCGGGAGAAAGATAAGGCTTTCTGCTCCCATTAAGATTTACAGCCTCTGAAACCCTATGCAGGGTCACTATGAGTTGGAATCGACTCCACGGCACATAACCACCAGCAACCACTTTCCCAATAGACCCTTTAATTGTGAGTGTGATCTGTGAGTTCTGTGTGACCATTGCAGCGAATACTGAACCCAGCAGAGAAGTGGGGGGGAGGGGGAGTGGGGGGTGGCTGCTGTCAGAATTGGTAAAAGGTTGGGAGAGCAGGTATGTCTAACCTCTGCCTCATAGAATCAGCCTTGGCCTGATGCTGCTGCAGATTCTCTCTTCCCTTCATGAAATTAGAGAGGTCAGATGCCCTCGTGCCGTTTTTATACCACACTTTGTTTATCCGTCAGTTGATGGACATTTAGATTGTTTCTATTTTTCTTTGATCTATTATGAATAATGCCATTATGAACAGTGTGTGTTCTTGAGTGAATATGTTTTTATTTGTCTTGAGTAAATACTTGGGAATGGAATTGCTGGATCATATGGTAACTTTGAGGAGCTGCCAGATTCTTTTCCACAGTGGCTGTGCCATTTTATATTCCACCATTTTTCTTTTTAGTTTAAATTAAAATCATCCTCGTGATGGCTCTATCAGATAAGATTTGGAACCACAAGGTCGACGGTTTAAGCCCACTAGCCTCTCCATGGGAGAAAGATGATGCTTTCTACTCCTGCAAAGATTTACAGCCTCAGAAACCCTACACAGGATAACTATGAGTCAGAACTGATAGTGATCCTGTGATACCTCATTGTGATTTTAATTTGTATTCCCCTTATAATGTGCTGGACCCTTAGGCCAGTTTGAGCCACAAGGTCAGCAGTTCAAACCAACCAGCTGCTCATTAGAAACCCTATACAGAGTTATCACTATGAGTCAGAACCCACTCCAAGACACTTAACATATGACTAAGAATATTGAGCATCTTTTCCTGTGCTTATTGAAGACCATTAGTGTTTTTAATTAAGAAAAAAACAACAAACAAAGCCTATTCTGACTCATAGAGACCCTATCTATTCCCACTCATAGAGGCCCTATCTATTCCCACTCATAGAGACCCTATCTATTCCCACTCATAGAGGCCCTATCTGGGTTTTTCAAGACTAAATCTCATGGAGCATATGGCAGGTTTGAACCATTGACCTGTGGTTAGTAGCCCATTGCCTACCCCACAACACCACCAGGGTACCTTAGTTTTTCAATAAGAGATTTTAAAACATGGCAGACTTAAGGACTCAACCCTTGTGTTAGTCGTAAAGAAGTCACAAGCCTGCTAGAGGATATTTGGCTTCTTGGAGGGATGAGGAAACTCTCATGAGGACACAGCTGTGCCCATTTCTCCATTTCTCTGGCTCACTGTTTATTTACATGTGACCCAGCTTATTTCCTTCTAGAGACTTCTGTTGATTCCTTCTGCCATTCTCTTACATTTCTTTCATTACAGCATCCCTGAACAGTGCCCACTGGGAAGGCATGTGGTCGGATTAAATGGAGATTCTCCCACTTATAAGTCAAACAGGACTTAAGTGTGCTCCCAAAGTAGAGGCGATAGCATCATTTGAGTCCAAGGAGCCTTAAAATGGTACTTAGAACCATAAGTACATGTTATGGTATTGTTGTTAAGTCGACCCTATGTGCGATAGAACGAAACACTGCCCAGTACCGCACCAACATCACAGTTGTTGCTACTCCTGAGTTCATTACTGCTGCCACTTTGCCAGTCCATCTCATTGGGGGTCTTCCTGTTTTTCTCTGACCCTCCATTTTACTGAACATAATATCCTTCTCCAAGGACTGTTTCTCCTGACAATATGTCCGAAGTATGAGAGACGAAGTCTGGCCACCCTGGCTTCCAAGGAGCACTCTGGCTGTACTTCTTTCAACACTGATCTGTTTGTTCTTTTGGCAGCCCATGGTACTTTCAATATTCTCCTCCAACACCATAACTCAAATGCATCAATTCTTCTACGGTCTCCCTGATTATTCACTGTCCAACTTTCACATACATAAGAGACAATTGAAAATACCATGGCTTAGGTCAGGCTCACCTTAATCCTCAAACTGACATCTTTGCTCTTCCACGCTTAAAAGAGGTCTTGTGCAGCATGTTTGCCTAATGCCATACATTGTTTAATTTCTTGACTACAGCTTCCATGAATGTTGATGATTGATTGGAGCAAAATGAAGTCTTTGACAATTTCAATCTTTTCTCCATTTACATGGATGTTATTTATTGGTCCAAAGGTGAGGATTTTGTTTTCTTTACATTGAAATGCAGTGCTTGCCCTAGGCTGTGGTCTGTGATCTTCATCAATAAATATTTTATTCCTTTTCGCTTTCAGCAAACAAGGTTATATTATCTGCATGTTGCAGGTTGTTAATGAGTCTTACTCCAGTCCTGACACCATGTTTTTCTTCATATATTCTAGCTTCTCGGATTATTAACTCAGCACAAAGATTGAATCAATATGGTGAAAGAATACAACCCTGGCACACACCTTTCCCAATTTTAAACTGTCAGGTGCTCCCTTGTTCTGTTTGAACAATTGCCTCTTGGTTTATATATACAAGTTCCTCATGAGCACAATTAAGTGTTCTGGAATACTCATTCTCCCCAATGTTGTCTATAATTTGTCATGATCCACACAACTGAAAGCCTTTGTGTTGTCAATAAAGCACAGGTAAACATCTCTATCCTATTCTCTGCTTTCGGCCAAGAGCCAAGGCCCACTTCTGAATCCAGCTTGAACCTCTGAAAGTTCTCTGTCAATGTATGGTTTCAGACATTTTTGTATTATCTTTAGCAAAATTTTACTTACATGCGATATTAATTATATTGCCCTCTGATTTCTGCATTCCACTGGGTCACCTCTCTTTGGAATGGGCACAAACATGGATCTCTTCCAGTCAGTTGGCCAGGTTGTTGTTTCCCAAATTTCTTGGCATAGATGAGTGAGGGCCTGCAGTGTCACATCAGTTTGCTGAAAGATTTCAGTCTGTATTACATCAATTCCTGGTGCCTGCCTTACATGCACCTTGGACTTCTTCCTTCAGTATCACTGGCTCTTGATCATATGCTACCTCTTGAAATGGTTAAGCATTGACCATTTCTTTTTGGTACAGTGACTGTGTATTCCTGTCATCTTCTTTTGATGTGTTCTGCCTAATTCAATATGTTTTGTCAATGTTGTTGTTGTGCCATTGTGTCAGTATTGACTCATAGCAACCCTATGCACAACAGAATGAAACACTGCCTGGTCTTGCACCAACTTCACAATCGTTGCTACATTTAAGCCCATTATTGCTGCCACTGTGCCAATCCATCTCATTGAGGGTCTTTGTTTTTTTCTCTGATCCTCCATTTTACCAAACATGATATCCTTCTCCAGGGACTGGTCCATCCTGAGCTGAGTAAAATGGAAGTTGAGGCTTGAATTTTTCTTCAGTTCCCTTAGCTTGAGAACTGGTTGTACATGTTCTTTTTGGTTTTCTACCAGTTCTTCGCACATTTGGTTATAATATTTGACTTTGTCTTCTCTAGCTGACCTTTGAAATTTTCTGTTCGGCTCTTTTACTTCCTCATTTCTGCCATTTGCTTTAGCTTATCTACACTGGAAAATAAGTTTCAGAGTCTCTTCTGACATTCATTTTGGTCTTTTCCTTCTTTCTTGACTTTTTAATGATATTTTGCTTTCTTCCTGTATAATGTTCTTGAAGTCATCCCACAATTTATCTGGTCTTCGGTCTTTAGTGTCTAATACATCAAATCTGTTCTTTCAATGATCTCTAAATTCAGGTGGGATATATTCAAGGTCATAATTTGGTTCTCATGAACTTGTTTTAATTTTCTTCAGCTTTAGCCTGAGCTTTCATATGAGCAATTGACTGTCTATTCTACAGTGTGCCCCTGGGCCTGTTTTGGCTGATGATATGGCATTTCCCCACCGTCTCTTTCCATAGATGTAGTTAATTTGATATTTGTGTATTCCATCTGGTGAGGTCTATGTGTATAGTCATCTTTCATGTTGTTTCAAAAAGGTATTTGCAGTGAGGAAGTCATTGGTCTTGTAAAATTCTATCATGGGATCTCCATCATCTCTCCATCATTGTATCTGATTCCAAGGTCATATAATCTGATTACTGATCCTTCCTCTTTGTTTCCAACCTTTGCATTCCAATCACGAGTAATTATAAATACATTTTGATTGCAAGTTTGATTAATTTCAAACTGAAGAAGTTGGTAGAATCCTTCAATTTCATCATCACTGGCTTTAATGGTTGGTGCATAAATTTGAGTAATAGTGATATTAACTGGTCTGCTTTATAGGCCTGTGGATATTGTCACAGACAGTTTTGTACTTCAAGACCCATCTTGATATGTTCTTTTTAACAATGAGTGTGATGCCATGCCTCTTCAATTTGTTATTCCTGACATAGTAAACCATGTGATGTCAGATTAAAAATTTCAACTCACTAATGCTTAGGATATCGATCTTTAGGCATTCCATTTAATTTTTGATAGCTTACAGTTTTCTTAGATGAATGTTTCCTACTTTCCATGTTCCGATTATTAATGAATGTTTACAGCGGTTTCTTCTCATTCAAAATGAAGGCTTTATTACATTCACGTCATCACAGTCAACTCTACTTTGAGGAGGCAGCTCTTCCCCAGTTGTATCTGAGTGCCTTCCAATCTGAGGGACTCATCTTCCAGCACTCTATCTGACAATATGCTGGTGCTGTTCATCATATTTCAGTTTTCAATATTCTGATGCTGACAGTGTTCCACTGCTATTCATAAAGTTTTCAGTGACTAAATATTCAGAAGTAGTCTGTCTCTCCTTCTCTCTAGTCTGTCTGACTGGAAGCTCAGCTGAAGTCTGTCCACTGTGGGTGACCCTACTGGTATTTAACTTCCAGAATCACAGCTACATGCAAGCCACCACAGTATGACAAACTGACATGTGTGTGGTAGAATGTTATGATAGTCTATCCTTAGAAATGCTTTTGGAACTTCTTACCTCTAGTTAAAAGTAACTCTTAAGACTTAGATGGTTTCAAAGGGGAGCTTCAAAAGTCCATGGACAAATGGAATTGAAAGATAGTGGAAATTTTTCTCAAAAAATTTGAAGGCACATTGTATGCATATTTAGTCATATTGGGCTTTGGCAACTCAAAAAACTACCAAGTTTATCTTGTTTTCTGAACAACTAAAACAACCATCATAATGTTTACCCATCATAATGTTTACCCATATCCCCAGACCTTAGGTTCTTAGCCATTAACCATCTACACAAGAATAGATCTACTGTGCAGAGATCTTTGTTAGAACCTAGAACTTACCATGACTTTGATTTCCTTTTCTAAGCTAATCAGCTTGACCTCTGACCTGGTTGCTACAGCAGTACCAACAGCAAAGAGTTTGTGTAAGTTACTTCCAAGACCAGCATATGAAGATTCTCTCCTTTTGCCTCTTGGCAGGCCTGAATTAAATTGAAAACTTGACAAGTCTGCCCAGCCCATCTTGTTGTTGTTGTTGTTATGTGCCATCGAGTCGGTTCCGACCCATAGCGACCCTGTATTGGGTTTCCGAGGGTGTAAATCTTTACGGGAGTAGAAAGCCTCATCTTTCTCCCGCG
>NW_006408573.1:2427416-2472211 GCF_000296735.1 Chrysochloris asiatica
CTGCGGGTTAATGCGACAGACTGCAAAACCGTTTGAACTGCAAGGTCGGCGGTTCAAGCTCACCAGCTGCTCCTCGGAAACCCTATACAGGGTCACTATGGTCGGAACCGACTGTATGGCACTTAACCACAACAACATGCTATGTGCTGTGGGAAGTCTCAAGGTGAGCATAAAACTGTCTCTGCTTTGAAACAATTTATAGTTTTCATGCCAGGAGAAAGGGTTGGATAACAGCCGCAGCCCGAGTATACAGATTTACGTTCTTCTTTCTCTGAGGCACTGTGGGGAACGGAAGGGGGTCCTAGAAGGGTCTGCTGTAAGGAAGCTTAAAATTTGGTAAAAGCTCACAAACAAGGAATAACCTGATGTTCCTTATACATTCCATTTAATTTTTGATACTTTCCTTTTTTTTTTTTTTACATTTTGTGACCTTTTTGCATTGTTTGCTTGATTATGTGTTTGTATCTTTTGTTCTCCTACCCGCATATAAGCTTCATGAGGTCAGAGAAGATCTTTTGGTTCACCCACTAGAATAATGCCCCATAAGAACTGGGACTTGACTACGTTGGTCCCTGCATGTAGAGTAGTACCTAGCACTCTTATCTATTGAATAACCAACTAACTGATGGAGTGAATTAATTCTCCTCTCAACTCTTTATTTTGTTTACAAGTAGTTTGTGTTTGAAGAGGGATGGCTATTTGAGATGTTTCCTTGTTCGTTTTCTGTGTGTGTGTGTATGTGTTTTCATTTGCCCTTCTCAAGGGCAAAAACGTTGAGATCTGCAGCTTGGGGAGGTCTCTGATTTGTAGTTTTCTGGGATTTTAAGAGCCAAGACAGCACCTCCCACTCTGGCTTTGAGCATGAGAAAAGAGGGCACTATATACACAGTGACCCAGAGAAACCTTGAAAGAGAGCCTAGAAGTGAACAACATAGAACTGAGCTAGGGACAAGACAGAAAGACATTGGTTTCAGCCCTAAGCCAGCCATTCCTGATTCCCTGGGCAAGTAAGGAAGAACTGAGGGGAAGGGAAAGAGGATGTTCAACACGTGATCTCTAAAGGCATGCCTGTGTGGGAAGAGACCAGTTTCAGTTCAGTCAAGGGTAAGGCTGAGGCTAAGAGTTACTTGAAGTGTGTATTTCACCTGCTCTGGGTAGCTGCTCTCTCCTGGTTACCTGCTAATGTTATAATGTGCTGTGATGTTGGTGCAGTGATGAGCATTGGTCTTAGTTATTTGGTGCTTGGCCCAGCATTGGTTTTCCATCTTAGGGAGTTGTGTTCAACCAATAGACTTGAAAATTCTTATGGGATGATGAGGTGATGCCATTCTCTTCTGAGATAACATGTGACTGAGTTGTATGAATGTCTACTCTTATTGTTCAGACTAGGATTGTTGTTAAGTGCCGTGGAGCCAATTCCTACTCATAACGACCATGTATAGTATATCTGAGGCTGTAAATCTTTATGGGAGCAGAAAGCCTCATCTTTCTTCCACAGAATCACTGATAGTTTCAAAGTGCTGACCGTGACATTAGCAGCCCGACTTGTAGCCACTACGCTACCAGAGCTCCTTGATACTAGAGATTGTTGTTGTCGTCATTGTTGTTGCCTATGAGTCAGTACCGACTCACAGTGATCCTGTATAGGGCTTCCAAGGAGTGACTGGTGAGCTTGAACCGCAGTATTAATCACTGGGCTAATAACCCACAGTACCACACCAGGACTCTGATACTCGAGATTTAGGGAAAATGGCTGCTTATTCTGGCCGTTAGTTGGAAGCTAGAACTTCCGTCATCTGCATTTTCATTGCATCTCACTGAACGTTGTGGGATGGGATGAGGAATGAATGAAGGAAATTAGAGGGAGAAGTAGGAAGGCGCTAGTCTGCTAGTTGTCACTGATGTCCTTTTTCAATACTGCTGTCCCTTCTCCTTTAATGAGTGTAGTCTCTGCTTTCTGCTGCCCTTACAGAAGAATGTCCTGTGTCTCAGAGCCCGATTACTCCATAAAACCTCCTCATAAATGTGTAGGAATGGAAACATTGTATAAATTTGGAGCAAGGATTAAATGATTCTGGAGCTAGGGTTACCTGTCTTTCTAAGATCTAGCAACTTATCTTAAGGAGACAAGTGTTGTTAATGTTATTACCATTGTTACTGTCATTATTTGAACCGTTTTATGAGAGTCAAAAGCCAATTGACTTTTGTGCTTCTTGTTTATAAAATCAGCACACAGGCTTCAGTATGAGCTTCCCTCTGGGGGAACAAGTGGCATGTTTGTGACTGTCATTAGTTAATGGCTGTGTTTTGATTTTTGTGATTTTTTAATGGAGTAGGGATTCTTCAACCTTTTGAGAAAACGTTGTTTGATTCATCCTTGTATTCAGTAAGTATTTAGTAAGTGCCTAGTCCTGGTGTGGTGCTGTAGGATAAGCACTCAACCACAAGGTCAATTTGAACCGGAAGATTGGCAGTTCAAACTCACCAGCTGCTCCTCAGAAACCCTATACATAGTCGCTATGAGTTAGAACTGACTTGACTACGCTTAACAACAACAGTACATGCCAAGCAGTGTTTGAGGTTCTAGGGTAACTAATTCTGACAAGAATCCTTCTCTGATAGAGCCTCTAGTGGAATCATTGCCAAGAATTGTGTTCTTGTGTGGACCTTGGCAAATTCCTGTTTGTATATAGCTGCCGTGGCCTGCGCATTCAACGGCACTCAACAGAAGCAAAGCAACCCCTTCAATTGAGATAAAAATACAAGTTTTTCCTTCCTGATCATCTTTATAAAATGGTCACTTACTCTAAAACTTGCTTTTCTAGTTCTAATGGATTATATTTGTGAGATATTTATGGAATTTCAGTGTTCTCAAGATCTTGGTTTAGTTCTAGGGAATCCACAACATTAATGTCTCCTTAGGTTATCAGCTAGCATAGTGGTTACGAATCGGGCTGCGAACTGCAATGTCCGCAGTTCGAAACTACCAGCTGCTCAGCGGGAGAAAGATGAAGCGATCTGCTCCCGTAAAGATTTACAGCCTCGGAAACCCTGTTCAGGGTCTCCATGGGACGAAACCGACTCGACGGCACTTAACAACAACAACAACAGGTTATCAGCACCCTGGTTCCTTTTTTTTTTTTTTTTATAAGAAATGTGACACATTAGTGATCTTCCCTTCCAAGGCAGGCTTAAATCCAGGCCAGGTTTTAGTCACAAAGATCTCTTAAGAAGGAACTGGAGCTGGGCCTGTCTCATGTAAGAGGATGCTCTCAGGCTCCCAGTAAATGGTGGTGATTTTTGTTGTGAGTGATCTATTGGCAATTTCTGATTCAACAAATACTTACCAGCTGCCTGTCTGCTGCTAGTCCCTATCCTAGGCCCTGAGGTTATAACGATGAGTAACCCTTGATTAGGGGAAATGTTTGATATGCTATAGTATAATAAATGCTATGAAAAAGATTGACTCAGAGTTCCAGGGAACCCCTTGTCCCAGGACAGAAAGCAGCAGGTTGTCGGTACGTGCTCTTGTTTGACTCTCAGTCTATGTGTAAGCACTGTAGGGAAGACTGTTAAATATACTCCATGATCAAATTGTGCTGACTGCAGGGGTTATGTTTTGTCTCCAAATATGAATGAGAAATAGGGGAGAAATCACTAATGATTCTGGGGCTTTGCATGAAATTTGTATTACTCTTTCTCTCCCTAAAGAGACCTAGTTCTCAGATGGAAAAAGAATGAGTAAGATTTTATTAACATAGCATAGTGGTTTGGAGCGCAGATCCCAAGTCAGACTACGTGGGTGTGAATCTTGAGTCAACTTCCATGACCCTAGCAGTGTTACAATGAGATGTTGGCGCTAGGCAAGTCACCTAACCCCTCTGAGCCTTAGTTTTCTCATGTAGATCTTGCCTGTTTCACAGCATTGATGGAGTTGTTCCATGTAAAACACCTTAAGCAAGTACCTACAACATATTTGTTGTTGTTAAGTGCCATCCAGTAGGTTCCAACTCATAATGACCCTGTCTAGGGTTTCTATGCACCTGGTATGGTGCTGTAGATCAGTACTGAACTGTAACCCGCAATGATGACGGTTCAAACCTACCAGCTGCTCCTCAGGAGCCCTACTCTGAGTCAGAACCAACTTGATGGCACTGAGCAGCAACTACAGAATTTTTGAGGAGTGGCTGGTGGGTTTGAACCAACGATCTTGCTGTTAGCAGTCCAATGCTTATCCTACAGCACCACACTAGGACCCCTATGGTGGTGGTGGTGGTATGCTGTGGATTCGGTTCCGACTCATAGTTACCCTGTACAGGGTTTCTGAGGCTGTAACATGTTGTTATTTACTCATAGTGACCCTCTCCCAAGGTTTCCAAGAAGTGAGCTGGTGCACTTGAACCACCGACCTTGAAGTTAGCAGTTTAGTTTATATCCTACAGTGCCACACGAGGATATAACATAGTAGGTGTTCAATAAAAATTAACTATCATCCTCTTCTTCAGATCAAAGCAGGAAAGCCAAGAACAAACCCCACCACATTCATCTAATCTGGCCTCTCTTTGAGAGGGTCTCCTACATGAAACACCTCCACTCAACGGTAGCCGCGGGGTCATGCTGGACCCGTGTAGGGAGGGACAGCACCCTGGAGCTCATTCGGTACCAGGACTTAAGCTAAGTAAGCACTCACATAGACTTGATGGAGAGAGGGCTAGACGCCAGCTTGAGTGCTAGTTCCAGGCTGGTGTACACTGGGCACATCACAGGTACTCTGCACCTCAGTTACTTCATCTCAGAAGTGGCTTGATCCAGATGACCCAGGGCATCTTCCCGATCCTGCCGAGAGTAGACTAGCTCTGGAAGTTAAGCCCCAGGGAGCAGCTCAAAGGTAGGTGCAATTCTTGATGGTTTTCACCCTTACTTCCTCCACTTTCCTTGAGCTCTTGAATTGTACAGCTTTTGAAAACAATTGTTGTTGTTTGGTGTGGTGTAGTTGGTTGTGACTCTGAGTCAGAAGGAAACACTGCCTACACCTGCATCACAGTCATTGTATGTCTGAGCCTGTTGTTACAGCCAGGTGTCAGTCCACCTCATGGATATTCGTCCTCGTGTTCACTGACCCTCTGCCTTCCTTCTCCAGTGACTGGAGCACATAACATTGTTGAGAATGTACTAAGCGCCAAACAGTTTTAAATGCTTTTTATAGTGAGAACGCTGAGGCATAGAGGTGCAGAGTAGCTTGCTCTAGGTCACCACCCAGCTAGTGAGTATTGAAGATGGAACCTGAGCCTAGACAGCCAGCTCAGATCACTATGTTACATGGCTGCCATACTGTACTGTTGATTCAAATCATTGAGTCAGTTCTGACTCACAGTAACCCTGATTAGAGTTTCCAAGGAGTGACGGTTGAGTTTGAACCACCCACCTTGTGGTTTAAACTGGCCTTGCAGGAACCAATAACAACAGGAATAAAAGTACCTC
This sequence comes from Chrysochloris asiatica, assembly GCF_000296735.1. Lineage (NCBI taxonomy): Eukaryota > Metazoa > Chordata > Mammalia > Afrosoricida > Chrysochloridae > Chrysochloris > Chrysochloris asiatica. The sequence goes on from NW_006408573.1 coordinate 2,432,898, forward strand.
CTCTGAGTGGCGCACTCCTGTGATTCATGAAGGTAAGTTGACTTGGGTCACACCAGGTAAGTTTAGAGGCCTTCCAGAATCTTTCCCAAATGTTAGAGGGCCACCGGATATATCTGTAAATATTTTATTTTCTCTGGTACCTAAACCTGTTTTACACTATTTTTTTGTCATGAGAGCATCTCTCTTTATAAGGAAGAGGTTTCCAGTGTATGCTTTGGCAAGCCCCCCACCAAAAATCTCTTAAAAGTAAAGTTACTGCCTTTATAACTATGCCATTTCTTTTATATTAGTTACAATCTTTTAGAAGGTTGGAGAGCAGGGGCAAAGATGAGAACATCAAAGCTTAGCCTCCAAGAATCTGCAAATCCTCCAAGTAAAGTAATTTGGGAGCTGGGTTAGTCAAGGTTGATTTGAGTTTGGTGCCCTTAAGGTGAAAGGGTAGCAATTTATCTGCTCAACAATGGGTTAATCACCAGCTGTACAGTGTGTTTATATCTAGGAAACAATTTAGTGCACGTTAAGAATAGTAGTTTCACTCTATCTCAGGGGTTTCCCCAGTGTATTTTACGCATTGACTCTGTAGTGTGTATTCCAGTTTAGAGGTAAGCCTATTTTAGTGGAGGGAGTGATGGAGCGAGAGGGTGAGGAGCAGCTCCACTGGCCTGTAGGGGACACTGTGGCATTATTTATTAGAATGATTCCTGTATCTTGTCCTAACACAAACCAACCCAAACCAAAAACAGGCCAGTCACCTTAACATACTGCGGGATTATTTGAATGGTTTCAATGTGTTTAGGAGTCCTGGTGTGGTGCTGTGGGTTAATGCACTGGACTGCAAAGGCAGTTTGAACTGCAAGGTTGGGGGTTCAAGCTCACCAGGAAACCTATACAGGTTGGCTATGGGTCGGAACAGACTGGACAGTACTTAACAACAACAAACAATGTGTTTAGAAGATTTCATATTCCTTGTGTTTTGATCAAACTACATGGTTTCCATGTGCAGAAGAAATGTTAGTGTTTCTTTCCAATGTGGGAGTGATTGGCATGGTACTTCTGATTCATCATGCCCTCTCTGGGACAACGGTACTCAGGAGGGTTACTTTGTAGCTTAGCTGACCATATTAACATTGTGCTAAAATATGCCCATGTTGAACTGAAATACTTCTGTGCTGTTGCCTTCTAAATAAGTGCTACAGACCTTTGAAAAGCATTTTAGAACTTTGGATTAGTTTCTTTCTAGCCCTATCTTTTTCTTTCTTCTCTCAAAAGGATGCTTTTTCCTGAGAACATAAAGTAATGTCTCCAAGGAAGGCTTGTACAGGGGTCAGCTTGTACTCCAGGAAGCCCGTGGCCAGTGCTCCACCATGGCTCTCTTGGTTCAGCAGGCCTCGTTTTCTAGACTATCAACGGCCCTTGTATCTGTCCAGGTGCCCCCATGGTCTTGCCAGCAAAAACCTCTATCTCCCTGCCCAGCTCTGGCCTCCTCCTCACCAGAACATAGGCCCTGGAAGGCAATTGTAATTAACCCTTGGCAAGCAGCGGTTTTGCTAAGGCAGTGTGCACAGTAATGATATTGTTAGCTTGCTTCATTTCCAGTTTCACCATCAATTATATCATGTGTTTCATCCAGTTGGTGCTCCCCTTCCAGTGTTAATTATAACCTACAAGACTGTTACAGTTAATTTTATGGCCAGCATATTGTCTCTTCAAGGCTCCACAGCAGCTCATAAATTATCTTGAAGGTAAAATGTAACTTGGGGAACTAGTTATGAAAATTCCATCCATCTCGCTTAGGAGCTGCAGCTGCTACTGTCAGCTGCCTTGCTGCTGCATTGTGAAGGAATTATGGTGGGTCAAGTTTAAGAGGGTAGGCCCAGGCTGTCACCGAGGAGAAAGGCTGTCCTGGCCTGTCAGACAAGTACCTTCTGCCAATCCCTGGTGGTTTCACTTTGCAGGCAGAAAGAGGCAGGCAGCGCAGGTGGATGGTCCCCAAGCTGTCTGTATTCATTACTTTACAGAAACTTGTTGTAGGTAGGCAGGTCCAGAGACCTCTTCTCTTCACTTGTCATGATGTTAGGCATCATCTGCAAAGTGTGAGATGGATAACTCTATAACTAACTCTGGGTCTTGGTTCAGGAGACTAGGAACAGAGGGCTGGAAGTTATTAGTGGCAGTACTTCCCAGCAGTCCTCTTGCTGGGCTCCCACGTGGTGATTTCTACCTTGCAGGAGCCTTTGACAAGACTGATCATTTTATTTGTGGTGGTTTTGGTATAATCGGATAGAAATTTCACTGTGAATGAATGTACTCTAAAATTGCTCACTAAATAAATTAGCAGGCTATCTTATTGGGAGAATAAACACACTTCTTTTCTCTTTCTTCACATCAAGTTTAAGTTTTACATTTCAGTCCTCAGGGGCTTTAGCATTATTATTTTTAATGACTGAACACAAGTCTTTCATTTAGCTTGTTTGTGTAGTTACTGTAAATGATCTTTCTGCTGTTGGTTCTTCATTTGTAATTCTGCATGTTCTGCTTGCTTTAAAAGCTTTGAGGGGGCCTCTGAGACTTGGGAGCTGTACTAAGCCCAGCATCTTCTAGCAGCATTAGAAACACGATGTGGCAGGAAAGTCAGAGATGGTGTGTTAGGAAACTATGGCAGCATGTATAAATCTGCGTGTGAGCTTGAGGGAAGCATACACAAAAAGTGCCGGCCGGCCTGGGAGCTGTTAAATCACCTAACCTGTTCTAGAAGCTAGTGACTTCTCCCACTGTGTTTCTGAGTATTTTTATTGTCTTCACACATGTTAGCTTTGTACCTAGGGCCATTGCAACTAGGCCATGTAATTAGAGAACTGAACCTGGTTTTGAGGGCTTCGGAGGGCCAATGGGATGGTGAAATTATGTCCAAAGAGGTCCGAGGCTTTTCCAGGATGTGGTCCTCTGAGAACTTGATGATGAGCATGATGCTGGGATATCTGTGTGTTTTTTGAGGGAACTCTAGTGAATTGAGACTAAGGGTTTTATACTCAAATACCTACAGGGCCTGGCAGATAACTAATGAAGCCAGTGAGGTGGGGCCTAACTGGGGAGCTCACATACTGTGCAAAGGGATTGCTCTTGTTCTTGTTGTTAAGTGCCATCAAATTGGTTCCAACTCATAGCGACCCTGTATAGGGTTTCTGAGGAGCGACTGGTGAGCTTGAACTGCCGATCTTTCAGTTAAACTGACCTTGCTGTCCAGTGCATTAACCCACAGTGATGGTAAATAGTGCTCATTGTTACCTTAAGAACAGATCCACAAAACTACTCCATGAAGAGTTGCATTCTTAGAAAGAAGGACTAGAATTTCAATTGAGTGAAACACCATTTCTCCTATTACATCTCAAGTTTCCTCCCACTCCCCCCAACCTCAGATCCTCCATGGGGAACCCATTCTCTTTCTCCCCCAGCTCCTCCATGGGGGAGTCCAGCCTCCTTCTCCCCTAGCTCCTTCACTGGGGAGCCCAGCCTTCTTCCCCCTCAGCTCAACCATAGGGGAGACCAGTCCAGCCGTCCTGTCAGGATTTGAGAGAAGTGAGAACAACATCATTTGGTGAGAATCATCTTTTAGACTCACTGCTCCATGGAGGTGTGGTTGGATAAGTAGTTAAATTCATATGGGTTTGATTGTCTGGAAAAGAGGAAAATATAAAAACGATTGTTCCTTTAATAAAAAGAATACGGTGAGCCTCAACCTTGGGCTGCCACTAAAGTCAGCTGTTGCACATGCGTGGTCAGATTTCATTGTAAATATTTCATGAGCGTTATTAGAATGGAATCACATTGTCTTCACAGCCCAACAACACCTCAGACCCCATTCATTTCAGTAGAATAAGCCAGCATGTCCAAAGTAACATTGCATTTCCATGGTGAAATTAACATGAAGTCAGAAAGACCTCTGTAAGAAATGTCTGTTTCAATGTTGATAATCTCTGAATTTATGGATTTGTAGTCTGTGCAAAAAACTCCCAAAGAAACTTTATTTTAGTTAAATAAGACTAGCTTGTGAAATAGTCTGAATATCTAAATCCATCTTAACCCAATGTCTTGGCAGCCTTTTGGGTAAATAATGTCTTTTCCAAAATGAGTGTATTTGAAAAAGGAAGAGGGAAATTAAGTGGCAAACTGTGTCTCTGGATAACCATAAACTGACAAAATCCTAAAAACAGAAAGCGAAGACTGACAGGAGTCCATTCTTTGAGTGAATTGCATTTGTTTACTGACGAAGATGATGATGAAGAGCAAACTCTGTTTCCTAGCTGCTTCCTGTTTCTGTTTGTTTTCAGTAAAAGTTTAAGTATGCTTTCGTATGTGTGTCACACAAAGTATGAAGTTTAGTTAATTGGGAAACAAATGAAAGGATCTTCCGGTTTTGTTTTGTTAAAACATTACTCCTCACTCACAGATGGCCCTGTTCAGGTGCTATTTTAATTACAAAGTGAAGAACAGCCCCCCACACAGTAGGAGATCCTCTTAATAAATGGCTGGAGCTTTTGTCTTCAAGCGTCAAAAAGCCTTCTTACGGAGAAATTTAAATTCATGATGTTATAGGGGAGAGTCTCAAAATGATCAAGCAACTTGGAGAAAGCAAGTCATTGAGTGCACCAGCAGTGAATGTACTGGAGATCAAATGAGTACACTGGAAATGTTTTATAAGTTTAGAGCTCTGGACTTGCTGAGTATCGGCCATTTTATTGATGGTTTTCTCAGTGATGGATACCCACCACAGATATGTTCATGTGGGCGGGGTGGGGGACTGAAGGGTGGGGAAACAGAAGCAATTGCAAAATACATTAAAAAGTTTTTAATCCCAAATGGAAATATTTCTTTATGATTTTTAAGCTCATAGGACTGCTTTGCCCTTCAAGTGACAGAGTACCCACAGAGCTAATAATAATTCAGTAACTTACAGCTTGCATTAATAACACACAAATAGAACCGTCTTCTTATTAAATATTAGTAATATATTATAATAATGTTTTACTGTCTTTCCCTTAGTGGGGAATTATGAGGACCTCATGTTAAGACCTCAATGTCCTGACATAGTTAATTATCCATGGATAATGGTTTTCAGCCATCGCCACACTGAGTGATGCAGTTGGTTGTTGAGGGTTTATTAAGTGTTTGCAGGCTCTGGTGCAGTGCACCTATACACATGCCTCCAGAAGCAAACAGCTGTGTTTCCTTTCCTGTACTATACATCACATAGAGCATCTCATTTATTATCACGGAGCCCGTGATGCAAGTGCAAACCTTTATGTCCTGTTCTATATCATGATCGTCGATTTGCTGTAGAGATGCTAGCTTGTTTTTCCTGAGTAATTAATCTCTTCTTGCACCAAATGTATCACATGACAATGGGTTAGCACAGAGGTCACCATACATTTAATTCAGTCTGCATAGATTGGATGAGACTTCGGGATAGAGTGTCATTTTTTCTTTCTGAAAGCCCTCATTCTACCTGCAGTCTACCTACCCACACAGTGCTCACCTTACTAGGCACTTAGGCTAATGAAAGGTGATGTTGTCATTCCTGTAGTATTGAGACTGCCTTCAGATCTCAGTCTGTGTAAACTTAATGACAGTTGTCCATGTTGTCCTTGACAAGGGGCCATATTGTTCATGTGGGCATTCGTGGTGGTAGGGTTCTGTTAAATGTAAAATGTCTCCCAGTTAATGAATAAGTAAAGGCATCTTGGTGGTACAGTGGTTAAAGTGCTCATCTGTGAACCAAAAGGTCAACAGTTCAAACCTACCAGCCGCTCTGCAGGAGGACAATGTGACAGTCTGTTCCCATAAAGATTTATAGCCTTTAAAACACTCTCTGAGGCAGTTCTGCCCTGTCCTGTAGGATTGTAGTGGATTCAGCAGTGGTGGGTGGGTGGGTCATGTACAGCCAAACCCTCCTGAAATGTGCCAAGGCTTAGATCAGAAGCTCCTTAAGTCTAGTAGTACATATACTACTAGTGGCACACAAGAGGATTTTGTAAAGCACTAATGAATCCTTTTATTTTCAAGGCTGCATATTGTCAACAGGACCAATAAATAACATCATGATAAATGGAGATTGAAATTCTCAAAGACTTCATTTTGCATGGATCCATTATCAACACTCCAGGAAACAGTGGCAGTCAAGAAATCAATGACGTGTTGCATTAGACAAATCTGTTATACAAGACCTCTTTAAGGTGTTGGAGAATAAAGAAGTCAGTTTGAATACTAAGGTTCTCCTGACCCAAGCCATGGCATTTTTCTGTTTTTGTTTAAGTTTTTATTGTGAGCGGAGTGATAATTTACATGGGAGAACATCGGCTTTACACCATCATTTCATTGCAATGATTACAATCTCCTCCGTGCATCATCATGCAACAGTATTTGCTTCCATTCCCTGTTTGTTGTTGTTTTTTTTTTTTGGGGGTTTGTTTGTGGGGGGGGGGATGTACACAGAAACACTCAGGAATATATAATAATTTAAACAACCAAAGGGCACATTCTGTAAGCCTGCCTCCTGGCAGCCAGCACTCCATCCCTCTCTTTCCATGAGTCTAGAGTCCTCAGCTGCTCCCTCTTGCCATGTCTTCATCTCTGCCTCCATCTCTGGTGTCGCTGCTTCTCTGGCTAGGGTCCTGCACTCTGCTTTTGTTCTTCTTTCTTGGTGGCCTTAGGGTCCTCTGTTTCTGAACTATAAGATTAACTACTCTCTCGTTTTTGTTACAAAATGCCATGGTATTTTTAATAGCTTCATAGGCATGTGAAACTGGGACAATGAATAAGGAAGGCTGTAGAAGAATTGATACATTTGAGTTATGGCATTGGAGAAGAATATTGAAAGTACCATGGACTATTGCGAGAACAAAGAAACCTGTGTTGGAAGAAGTACAACAAGAATGCTCCTTAGAAACAGGATGATGAGACTTTCTCTCTTATGTCTCAGACATATTATAAGGAAGGACCAGTACCTGTAGAAGGACATCATGCTAGGTAAAGTGGAGGGTCAGTGAAAAAGAGGAAGACCCTGAGATGGATTGGTACAGGGAGAGCAGCATTGGGCTCAAGCTTAGCAACGATTGTGAGTGTGGCACAGTATGGTGCAGTGTTTTGTTCTCTTGTGCTTAAGTTCCACTGTGAGTCAGAACTGATTTGATGGCACCTGATAATAACAACAACAGCCAAGGTCATTGAGTTGTACATGTAGAAACTGCTAAATCTGTGTATGTTTAGTAGTGTGTATTTTCAACAATTCTGTAAATAAAACAGTTTATAAAGAAGAAAATAAAGTTTACATATTGTACTTTAGCAGGTGGAGTCCTGGTGTTGCGCTGTGGGTTAATGTGCCAGATTGCAAAGTCATTTGAACTGCAAAGTCAGCAGTTCAAGCTTACCACCTGCTCCTTGGAAACCCTATAAAGAGTAGCTATGGGTCGCAACTGGCTCGATGGCACTTATCAACAACAACAACGATGTACAGGAAAAACATAATCAATACATTAAATCTATGATTTCTCAAGTAATATTGTTGAGAGCAAGACTGAAGTCAGCCTTTAAGTATTTTTAAGTTGATGTAAAGAAAAATGCTAGAAATATAATCATGTATGTAGATAGTTCATGGAGTTGGCTAAAATCAGGATGGTAGATCATGTCATCAAAGTTTAGGAAACACTGGCCTTACAAACTGGAAAAACCAAGAAACCTGCATCTCAATAAGAATTCTGCTATTGATTTTGAGGATGATGATAATGACCATCATCAGCAAGATCTATCGTATCTGCTAACTTCTACTGAGTCTTTACTATATACCAGGCACTGACCTGTGTTTCTAATATTATCTTACTAAATCCTCATGCCAACCCAATGGAAGAAGTGCTTCTTTCAGCAGTTCGAAACTACCAGCTGCTCCGCGGGAGAAAGATGAGACTTTCTACTCCCGTAAAGATTTACACCCTCGGAAACCCTGTACAGGGTCGCTATGAGTCGGTTCCGACTCCACGGCACATAACAACAACAACAAATAATTAAAGTAGCCAGAGCCCAGAAAGATTAGAGAATGCACCCAAGCTAACACTGGTTTGTAGGTTGCTAAGCCACGATTTGAACCCAGGCTATGAGGCCCTGGTGTCTTATTTTTCATCCCTGTAGTTTTTGCATCTTGATTAGTTAAGAAATATTAACTTCTGTCTGTTCTCTGCAAAAAAGCAAAGGTGGCAAAACATAGAAACATGGAGCACTGCAAACGATTACAGAGTGATGAGTCTTGTATTTTGAATTCCTAACCTGTGCTACAGATTGGGCCCTGCTATGACTGTATTCTGAGCCCTTGTATTCCACAGAGAGCATCCTGGATGTACATTAGAATAGATCCTTTGAAATTTGAACTAATGAGATAAAAGAGGAAGCAGAGAGAGAGGGTCCCATTTTGTTGTTGTTGTTGTTGGTTGGTTGATTGGTTGATTGCTTATGGGCTTTAGAGTCAGTTCCAACTCATAGCGACCCTGTGTAGAGTTTCTGAGGTTGTAAATCTTGATGGGAGCAGGAAGCCTCATCTTTCTCCCACAAAACAGCTGGTAGTTTTAAACTGCCGACCTTGAGGTTAGCAGCCCAATTCGAAACCACTGTGCTACCAGAGCCTCCATTTTTGTTAGTGTACCTCAAATGAAGCTACCACTCAGCTGTCAGTGGAGGTTTGTGAGTTGTGAAGCTGAAAAGATTGCAGTGGAGCTTCCAGACTAAGATGGCCTAGGAAGAATGGACTAATGATTTACTCACGAAATCAGCCACTGAAAACCACTGTGGATCACAGTGACCTGATCCTGTCAGGCAGGGGGGGTCACCATAAACCCAGGGATAACAATAACAACACTTCTTAAGAACACTTGAAGTAAAACTCGAGAAAATGTTAAGTGCTGTTGAGTCAGTTCCTACTCACAGTGATCCTGTATGGGGTTTCCGAGGAGTGGCTGGTGAATCTGAACCGCCTACCTAGCGGCCCGGTGCACTGCTCCACAGCACTACACCAGGACTAGAAAATAGCATGGTTATATTTTCAGGAAGAAAAGACAGGTAGATGACAGAAATTAATCTTCACGTAAACAAATTTGCTGAAACGAATAGGACACAACCCACAGGACTGTGATGTATGCAGGAGTTAGATCTTGTAAGTCCCAGAACAAGAGTCAAATGTACACATTTGAAGTTATTCTGTGACGTGGTTTAGCTTGATTTAAAGCCCCAAGGAAATGCTCAAATAGGTGGAAATTCCCATACTGCCTTTCTTATCTGATGCTTTTCTGATCCAAAGTGCCTTGTTTTCTTACACAAGTGTTTATGACAAGTTACACTGCACAAGGAAACTTGACTTGGCTAAGGTCTTAAAGTATGGAGAAATGGGCAATTTAGAAAACCCTTCCAATAAAGACTCCTAAGCTAACCTCCCCATGGGCCCAGTATTATCATGAACAATTGCTTGAGGATTGTGAGGCACTCAAATAGGGAAATTGCAGAACAAAATAGGTTGAGAGAATTTAAACTTTTGTCATTTCAATTTGAAACCAGGGGCTAAAATTCATGTCTCGCACCATTGTAATCTCCAACCATTTAATTTGCTAACAAGACTTAACTGATCAGGACCTGCAGCCTCCTCCTCCAGTCTAATCAAAACAAGAAGCCCTTGGCTCTGGAGAAGAACTCTTGTCGATCTTTTATTGTCCTGCCCCACCATTTTCTTTCTGGCAAGCTGAGATGAAACAGAAAGCTGATATTTGGAGCCACTGGAATTGCAGGCCTTGTAATTTAGAAATATCCATTTTATCCCGTGTAATTTCTTCCCTAAGATTCCTCAGTCTAAATCTGATACAGGTAGGAGCCAAGACAAACAGTAACCATTTATAGTCACCCAGACCAGTTTGAATTTCACTCTAATGTAAAGCAAAGAGAGTTTTTGGCTTCATTTCAGGTGTGTAACAGGGGTAGAAAATGCATTTAAAATTTAGCAGCAAATGTTACCATATGTTTCCATAACAACTGAAAACTTTTATGTTAGAAAAGCAGTAATATGTAGGAATCTTGGAACAGTTAACTATTAATTTACTAAATATAAAAAAATCCAGCATGAAGGGGCTTTTATAGCCACAGAAGCCAGGAGGGGGCCCAGCATCCTGTGACTTTCTCCATTATGTGGCAGAAAATGCTGCCGGTGGGTTTCAATGAGCAAATCTTTTACAATTACAGGTACAGTGTCAGCCTCCACAGTGCGTTTTTCTTAAACACTGTGGTGGTACCAGCTGTGGCTGATTTCTTTGACCATACTGAACTAGTAAAATACGGTTTAGTAGCTGCCCCCACTATGCATCTATAAAACAACTGCATTTTTTTTCTTTACCCACATTTTCCAGTTTAATAACAAAGGCCGGGGTCCTCCCCAAAGAGCCGGCTGGTAATGCTTGACAAGGAATGGATGTCCCGAGAAGGACGACTATGTTCTCGCCTACCCATTTTGTAAATAGTTAAGAATGAAGTAAAGTGCCAATCACTCAGTGACTATTTACTGAACACTTACTATGCACCTGGCACTGGGGATACAATGGTGAACAAAGAACATGGCCTGTTTCTTATGCTGGGGCCTTGCAGTTAATGTCGGGAGACAATAAAAACAAGTAAATGAGATCATGTAAGATATGATTAAGCCATTTTTATTGCTAGGTGCTGTTGAATTGATTTTGACTCACAGTGACCCTATGTGACAGGGTGGAACTGCCCCATAGAATTTTCTAGGCTATAGTCTTTACACAAGCAGATTGCCAGGTCTTTTTCCTGCAGAGCTGCTTGGTGGTTCGCAGCCAAGTGCTAACCATTGGAAAACCAGGACTCCTGTAATGTTTAAGTTGTTGTTGTGTGCCATCAAGTTGGTTCCAACTCATAGCAATCCTGTGTATGGTTTTCCAGGACCAGTTGGTAGATTGGAACTGTTGACTTTGTGATTAGCAGTCCAGTGCTCATCCTACAGTACCACACCAAGACTCCAATGTTAAGAACTATGGAGAAAAGGCATCAAGTGGGTAACTGGGGAAGAAATGGAGCTTTTTAGGCAAGCCACTGAAAGGACTTCAAGGAAATGTCATTTGAACTAAAGTGAGAAGGAGATAAAGGCACTGTTGCTGCTGCTACAATTTAAGTTGTTTAACTCACAGTGACCCTGGACAGATGGTCCGAGGCTGTCAGTCTTTACAGGAGCAGAAAGCTTCATCCTTCTGTGGAGTAGCTGATAGATTGGGCTCCTTGTAAAGAAACTAGCCATTGCTTAATTAATACCTGTAGGGAAAGTGGAGTGAGATGGGCTGAGGGCATATTTTAGGATTGGGGTAAAGTCTTCTTCATCATGATGTCTGCTGACTCAGTACAAAAATGAACCCTAATTCCATTTCCAGAGTATTTGAAAATTTCTACTATATGACCAGTGTTATGGAAAACACAGTTCTTTGAATCAAGGTTGTAGTTTGGCTATGGAGCCCTGGTGGAGCTGTGGGTTAGGCGTTGGGTTTTTAACCACAAGGCCTGTGGTTCAAACCCACCAGGTGTTCCATAGGAGAAAGACGAGGTTGTCTGCTCCCATAAAGATTTACAGTCTTGGAAACCACACATAGGGTTGTGATGAGGCTGAATCAGCTTGATGGTGGTGGCTTTGGTTTGATTTTAGTATAATTTAGTTATTGAAAGATGGGCAGAATTGATTGTGAGATAAATGCCCTAAGTAAATCATAAGTCATTTGAAATAAGTAGTCATTTTGAGTTGGGAAAGTTTTTATGAAAGGAAGGAAATCAAAATGGAGCTGAAAATAGATTGATGCTTCATATCTAATTCCTGTTTATTCCTTACAGTCATTGTATGAAGCCTACTGTTCCTACCTCTATTTTTAAAATGACGCAACTGAATTCAGAGAAAGTTAAATAAAATAGTTATTGACAAAACTTCAGACTTATTTAACATCTTATATGGAAATCAAAACCTAAAAATCACTAGCCACTAGTTAGCAATGTTTTAGACTTTTGAATATTCCTTTGACATAGTCTCTCTTTCATGCTGTTGATGTGCTAAAATGTCGACACCGAAATGATCTGTGGGTTTGTTTTTAGGGGTATACGGCTGTGGGTTAATGCGCTGGGCTGCAAAGTCAGTTTGAACCTCAAGGTCAGCAGTTCAGGCTCACCAGCCGCTCCTCAGAAACCCTATACAGGGTCACTATGGGTCAGAACTGGCTCTATGGCACTTAACAACAGCAAAGACTCCTGGTGTGGTTCTGTAGGATTAGCACTGGGTTACAAACCACATGGCTGGCAGTTCAAACTGCAGCTCCTTGGATAACCTATACAGGGTCGCTATGAGTCTGAACTGAGTCGTCAGCACTTAACAACAACAACAGCACAGGGAAGGAAGGGACCCTAGGGAAACTGTGGTCTATAATGAAGCTAGCCTTTGGGAGAAAATCCCCTCAAATGGAGTCGGGATTGGCAGCTGCTCCATGGTCGAGAAATGCGTAGTCTCTGGTGCCAGCTACAAGGAGGAAAGAATGCATGGAAGACATAGGTACCAGGTGTGACCTTTAACATTTGGGAAAGGCATCAGGGTAGAAAACCCCTGAAGACATTAGGATGTAGAACACATCATTACTAGTGTATTTGTAGTACAGAGAGACAAGCAGAAATGCTATCAAAGGAGCCATACTAAAGCCATGAATACCAACATTTTCTTCTTTGGTCCTTCAATTCTTAAAACAACCCTTTTAAAAATGTGTTCCTATAATATTTAGTTATTTGCTTCTGGAGTCCTTTCCTTCTATTGTCTTTTGAAGGATGGTCCTGGGTGTAGGTAGATCAACTTAAGGTGATCTTTTTTTTCTCCACTGAGACCATGTCCCAATAAAAGTTGTTCTATCCACTGGCTTCAGCTGGGCTGGCACTTCTGACAGACGTGTAAACAGATGCAAGCATTGTTGCTAATGACAGGTGATTATAAGAGGCATGGGGGCCAAGGTAATTAAACCACGCTTTTGACAGGAACATTTGGCGATGTAATATTTCAGTGTTAGAAATAGCTTTGCAATGCTTTTTCTTGGCTTGATGGATATCATTCTTTTTCATTCTTTAGAGGGCAGAGCTTTGAGATCTGAAGCTGTCCTGTCGGAATTCCCTTTTGGTTCATTATAAGACTCCAGAAAATGGTTACCATTGGACTCTGTGGGCATTGAGTCAACACCTGAGACTCCATCCAAGGACCGCGCCACTGTGGTCCTGGGAATAGTGTCTTTGGCACAATTGCTGGTGTTGTAGGAGCATTTGACATATGATTTGTCCAATTTGATCATCATAGTGTCTTTGGAAAAGGCATGAGTTATTGTTACTTTTAAAAGATTTGATTGTGGCTTAGGTGAAAGTCTGCAAATTAGTTTCCCATTCAGCAGTTAATGCACAGATTGTTAGCATGCTCTCCCCATTGCCACTGGGTTCTCCATTTCCATTTACCCTGTTTTTCTACCTTTTTTTTTTTTTTTTTTAAAGTTTTTATTGTGAATTGAATGAAAGTTTACAGGGCAGGTCATCAAAGTTTACATTGAACAAATCCTACACATTGTTTCATTACAATGATTATAATCCCTCTCATGTACCATCAGATAACAATATTTCTATTCACTTTAGATCTTTTTTTAAAAAAAAAACAACACTCCAACAAATATAATAATTTACACCACCAAGGGCACATTCTGAAAACCTGCCTCCTGGCCACCTTTTTTCTGCCTTCTTAACTTTGCTTTTGGGCAAATGGTGCCTTTTTAGTCTGTATTGTGCTGAGGAGTATGTTCCTCCTGAGTATTTTTGTTCACGCTACAGGCCTGTTTTTTATGTGGCTGAAAAGAGATCCCTGGGAGTAACTTCACTTCTTAGGAGGGTGTCTAAAGGTCATAATCTCAGGCTCTGTCTGACAGTAAGTTTGGCCTTTTTTAATGAATTTGAATTCTGTGCTACCGTTTTCTCCCACTCTGTCTGCTAGTCTCTGTTGTGATTCCAGTCAGAGCCCGGATATCCGTGAGAATATCCAGGCGCCATCTAGTTCTTCTCATCTCAGTGCAGTGGAAGCTGGGATTCACGTGGCGGCAGGCAGCATTTTTATGCCGCTGTAAATTCATCTTCTCTCCCTATTGCCTGGATTGACCTGATGATGCTCTCTTCTCCTAAAGTGTAGGATCAACACTGGACTAGGAACCACAAGGTCAGCAGCTGAAACCCACCGGCTGCTTATCAAAAACCCTATATGTACAGGGTTGCTGTAAGTCTGAAACAACTCAATGGCACTTAACAACAAAGTAGATTCCAAGCAGCTCTGGTAGCTGCTAACCACAAGGTCAGCAGTTCGAATCTACCAGTTGCTTTTCCAGAGAAAGATGAGGCTTTCTGCTCCTATATAGATTTACTAGCTTTGGAAAACCCTATACAGGGTTGCCGTGAGTTGAACTGACTTGACGGCACATAAAGGAGCTCTGGTAGTGTAGTGGTTACGAATCAGGCTGCGAGCCGTAAGGTCAGCAGTTCGAAACTACCAGCTGTTCCACGTGAGAAAGATGAGGCTTTCTGCTCCCCTAAAGATTTATAGCCTTGGAAACCCTGTACAGGGTCTCTATGAGTCGGAATCAACTCCACAGCACATAACAACAATAACCACCACTAACCAAATTTGTACTAAGGATCCCTGGTGGCACTGTGGGTTAAGTATTGGGTTTCTAATGGGAAAGTTGGTGGTTCGAATCCACCAGCTGCTCCATGGGAGACTGATAAGGCAGCGTGCTTACGTACCGATGTATAGCCTCTGAAGGCCTACGAAGAAGTTCTCCTGGGCCCTATACGGTTGCTGTGACTCAGAATCAACTCAACATCAGTGGGGTTTTTGAAATTTTTATTTTCCAAAGTAGGATAAAAAGAAAATCAACAGTCAGCTGATATTAGGAGGAATAATACTAGAAATTATCACAAGACAGCTAGCTCACCACCTGATACCTGCTAATGTGTGTGTTTGCACATTAAAGGATCCTATCTGTATTTGGGTAAACATTGTGCCCTCAAGGACTTATCATTCATATTTTCAGCTGTTGACTAGTTTGGTGAGTCTTACTAATACTGAATGTAGTCAGTCAGCATTGAGTGACCATTTATTACGGCCCTGGCACTTGTCTAAAACAAACTTTTCCCAAGTAGGAAGCTTACTTCATTCCTTTGCTGCAGACATCCACTTTTCATGTTCTTGGTGTAGGATGATCCGACAGAAGCCCAGCTGCGGGCCATAGAACTCTTTCTTTGCTTCAACAGATTTTGATTTTGTCCAGAAGGTGCATTAAAGGAGGTGAACTCATGAATGCAGTGTGGTTCCTGCTGCTGAGTAAGGTGACTGGGATTGCCCCCTCCAGCGGGGAAAGCTACGGCCTGCTTTTATATTCTGCTTCAGGCTGCAGTCAGTTTCTAAGCAGAGGCTTTTTTAAAGCTTTGTCAGATAGGTTAAAAGGTGTCCCACCCCCGGTGTATAAAAGAGAGAGAGATTAAACTCACTAAGCTGGCCATGTTCCCTGTAAAATATCAAGTCAAGATGATTTTTAAATCCAAAGTTACTAGGCTTAGGGGGTGTGACCTTTACTGAAAGCAGTCTCGGAACTGGAGAGGAGAGATCTGTGCAAAAGACAATTGGCCCACAGGCTGCTGAAGCCAAAGTGAATTGTGTTGTTCCTTTGCCTTCCGGCACACAGGGCACTAACCCGGAATAAACACCTAGCCTGGCTCCAGATTCACAGTAAGGTTCTGGGCTGCAAACCTCATCCAAGGTGGCTGCTTAATAGCAAAGCCAGGGCTAACCTCCGTGGGGAGTGGGGGTGGGGGAGTTACAAAGATGTTTAAGGCAGGGTCTCTGCCCTCAGGAGGCTGAAAATCAGGTGAATAAAAACTCTGATTGAAACCTACCAACAGCCAGCTGCTTTGCATGCAGTCTTCTTTAATTCTAAGTAATAATTGTACACATTAGTTTGGCCTTTTTCTGGTGGTGTACTGGTTAAGTGCTTAGCTGCTAATTGAAAGGTTGGTGGTTCGAACCCACCCAAGTGCCTCTGTGGGAGAAAGACCTGGTGATCTTGTGTATAGAGTGCACCCTGGAAAACATAGGGGACAGTTCTGCTCTGTTACACAGGGTCGCTACGAGTCAGAACTGACGTGATGATACTTACTTCATTGATGACTTTTCTGTGTGGGGCACTTTTTAAGTGCCTGATATAAATTAAATCAAGTAGTACAATGATGGATATTTTGTTATCTATTTATTCAGACAAAATTGCGGCAAAAGAAGTTAAATAACATTCCCTGGCTATAGGACTAGGAAGCAAAGGAGCCGGAATTCCAAAACAGAAAGTCTAGCTACAGAGCCCCTGCTTAATGCCAGTGGTTCTCAAACGTGAGTGCCAGAACCACTCTAAGGTTTGTTTAGTACAGAGCGCGCCTTTTCTGTGTGGCGCCTGGGAATTTAGAGTTCTAAGAGATTCCCAGGTGATGCTGAAGCTCACAGCTCTGTGCTAAGTAGGAGCAAGCTATGAAAACCAGCCTCTGTAAAGTAAGAAAAAGTGAGAGTTCATATTCCTGACATAAACAGAGAGCTTACAGAACACCAATAGCAGTAATATCATTTTATTGTCATTATATTGTGGTTCTGTGCCTTCACGTTGCTTCTGACTCATAGCAACCCTGTGTAGGGTTCCCAGGGAGCAGCTGGTGGGTTTGAACCACTGACCTTGTGGTTAGTAGTCCAGTGCTTATTGTACATCGCCACACTGTTGTTGATGTTGTAAGTGCTGTCGAGTTGGGTCCAACTCATAGAGACCCTATATAGGGATTTCCGAGAACGGCTGGTGAGTTTGAACCACTGACCTTGTGGTTGAAACTGACCTGGCAGTCCAGTGCTTAGCCTACAGTGCCACACCATCCTTGGCGTTTATTGAGTGTTTTCTTTGCTCAGGATAGTTTGTCACCATGTAACCACCACCTATATGAGAATGCTTCAAAAAGATCATGGAAAAATTTCATTATCTTTTTATTTCATTTTCCACAAACTTTTTGAACCCCTTTATTATAATTGTTGTTGTTGTTATGTGCAGTGGAGTCGGTTCTGACTCATACCGACCCTATATAGGGTTTCCGAGGCTGTAAATCTTTACGGGAACAGAAAGCCTCATCTGTCTTCTGCAGAACAGCTGGTAGTTTCGAACTGCTGACCTTGCGGTTAACAGCCTGATTCGTAACCACTACGCTACCAGAGCATTACAACTATTATTATGGGCTATCTCATTTAAGGTTGTTGTTGTTAAGTGCTGTCGAGTCAGTTCTGACTCTTAACGACCCTGTGTAGGGTTTCCAAGGAGCAGCTGGTGGATTTGAATTGCCAACCTTGCAGCGTTCAATCTGACCTTGAAGTCCAGCGTTCCTTCTTCTTGTTGGTAAGAGCTGTTGAGTCGATTCCGACACATACAGGGTTCTGAAGAGCAACTGGTGAGTTTGAACCACTGACCTTGTGATTCAAACTGACCTTGCAGTCCTGAGCTTATTCCAGCACCAGAAGTCCAGTGCAGTGCTTAGACACTGTTTTTAATCCTGTCTTACTGCTGAGGAAACTGAGGCACAGTTTAAAAAGTTGCCTGAGTAACAGAACCAAGATTGAGTGACTCCTCTTTACCCCTAAGAAAACAATGAACAGCTAGTGGGCATCTACAACAGAGCAGGCAGTATGCATGGCCCGGCCCTGGAAGATGAAAGGTATCCACAGGAAATGGATGTGTGCAAACGGCAGGCAGGCCATGGAATTGTCTGATGTAACATGGAGAAACTTCTGTATAAATTGTATGGAAATAAATACTGAAGGAAAAGCCAGGAAAGTAGGTTGAAAGCCTTGAAAATGAGGAGCCATTGGTGCCCAAGACTAGATTCTGAGCTTCTGACCACCTGTGGGGATTCCTTCTATCCCTTCCAAACAGAATGATAGAGTTATTCTTTACAAAGACCCTTCTGGGCCATCTCTTCTCCTGAGTACTCTGCCTTTCATAGCTGCTTTTCGCTGTATGTTCAGAGAAGGGTTTGATTTCCAAGGTCAGCAGCCCCGTGATGGTGACCCAGTTCCTGCCAGGGGAAAAGTGAGTTTCACACCCCAGCCACATCAAACCCCAATGTGAATATGGCTGTGTTCAGATCCACCCTCCACACTTAGAAAACCATGTCATGGCACTGGTGCAGTGGCATCGTCAGACCTGCCAGCTTGTTTTACTTCTGATATTGCCTGGCAGCCCCTGAAGGAGGGAGAGCATGAATTTTTATCTCCCATTTACTAGACTTTCATTATATTGTGCTCACAGACACAGTGTCAGCACATAAAATGTTAAACATCACTGGTCTGAGGGAAGCTCCCATTGGCTTACCTCTGGTGCTGGGGGAATCTTGCTAGCCCGGCTGGAGTGTTTCTGTCAGTGTAATGTCACATGAAGCATTTCTCAGTCATGACAGACATTGAAGACAGAAGTCTCACCGCACAGAATGGGTTCAATTACCAGATATGGGGGTTACCTGAGAAAAAACCAAAGGGCCCAACTGTGCTTGGTTCTGACCCTTTGACTCCCAGGTCCAGAGCAGCAAAGACAAATGGCTGATTAACCAGCCCTAACCCTCGTATTTGGTGATAGACTTGTTTGGATTTCCCTGTCTGGAAAAAAAAAAAAAAAATCTATGGGTGGTGTGTTTCAGAAGGAAATACGATCAGAAAACAGTACGACTGGTGCAAGTCATTTTTGTCTCTTGCAAGCAGAAAACCCCAAACTGCCATTCTATCTTGGAATGGATCTAGGACAGTGTCCAGAAATCAATACAAGATAAATGATTGCTCTCTTAACCCCAGCTTTCTTCTGCTGCAGCAGCTACATTGCTCTGGTTCACCTGTAGCCAACCTGACGCCAGTGTGAATGCGAGATCCTGCCATCAGAATCTCCCCTCGCCCCTCCCAGCCCTTTGCCGGCTGCTCTGCTCAGCATTGAAGGCAGCTTTATGCTTGTTTATAGTCCACTGCTTATAGCCCCCAGATAGAGTTATAGTGAGCAGCCCAATTAAACTGTCGCTGGCTGCCCTCACTTGACTAGCTCTGCAGAGTCATTTAGCCAACAGACATTCCTGACGATTAAAGCTAGTAGCAGCACGTCTCCAGTGCTGGAGATAAAATGAATGAAATTTGTTCTTCTGGGCTGACACTTGATCCCAGCTGTTGAACTAATGCTGTTGCACCTGAAGTTTTTCTTTATGGTAATTGCCGTCTGTGTTATTATTTCATATACTAAATTGGGGAAAATTGCAACAGGTATTAAGTTCTTTGAGTTGATTCACGGGAGTTCTGTTGTGCCTTCTTCTGAGGGAGAGTCTGACTTTTGCTCAAGGCTGGGGAAGCCGGAATTTGCTTGGTTTGTGTTTCATTATTATCAGAGACATTTCAATTGTAGGTCTGCTCAGGCATTTACCAGCTTTACCTGAAATCTGTTTTAAAGTCCACATTCACTACTAATTCAGTCAGCATGTGTCCGAACCTGCCCCAGGGAATCCAGTTATGATAACCGATGTTAATAGTGATTTGCACTCGTCTGGTTGATTCGTGACAACCATACTTGATGGTTATCTCTAAGTCTCTTGAGCTCTATATGCTTAGGTAAATGGGCAGTGTAAAATAAGACATCCTACTGGGTACCTTTGGAATCCATAGCTCTAACTAGATGTCCTTGCACACCTCAGGTGAGAACCCACTGGAACCCAATGCTGACAGTGACATGCCCAGTCTCTGCTCCTCACAGTAGCCCATGGATGGTGACCGCGCTCATTGCCGTGAGCCTCTTTCAGCAGGTCTTTTCCTAGAATTAGGGGAGATCATTTGTAGACTTCCCGTATATCAGCAAAGAGACCATATTTGGAGTTGAGGGCTGACTTGAAGGCCTCTGTGACTTGAGCTAGGAGACCCATTCCATTTATACCATCATTCCATTTATACCATCATTGTCCTGGTGTGGCGCTGTAGCACTGGACCACAAGGTTCAAACCCACCAGCCGCTTCTCGGAAACCTTATACAGGGTTGTTATGAGTCACAACAGACTTGACAACACTTAACAACAACATATAGTGCATGGTCAGAATGAGTGGTGCAGCTCTTGAGAAGGAGAATTCAAAATCTTTCCTTTCGACTTGCCAGTCTGGTTAGTGGTGGAAATGTTGTTTGCTCTGAAGTTAATGTTGTTGTTGTTGTTTGTTAGTTTGTTTTTGTAGGAGGAGGTGACCCTAATATCAGAGTGTTACTTTAATTTTTCCTCTCTTAGACAAGTATACTCAGTTCTACCTGAAGACCGTACCCTACAGGGTTTATATTTGCATTTCTAGAATCTCAAGGCTTTGTCGCTGTCCCCACTAGGAAACTATAGGCAAACTGCACCCCATAGTTTGATTCGAGGCAAGTGTGAGGAGCTTGAACATCTAAGTAATGGAAGATAGCCATAGGACTTTTTGCATCATCATTCCATTACAATACTTGTGGGCAGTTTGCAGACTTATTCATGGATCCCCTGATACAAGGATACCTGGGAAGCTCATAAAATGCCATCAGAAAGCCCAAGCCAGGTGTTTCCTCTCCCAGCCTAGACATCTGCCTTGTGGATGCTGATGGCACGTATGAGACTATGTACAGTGGAGGATTTATAGTTACTAGCTGCAGCCCACGCAATTTGTGGCACCTTCAACATATTGACTGGATGGTGGTCTGCATTATTTCAGATATTCTAAGCTTTGTTTAAACAAGCTGTTTTGAAAACACAAATCTGCTGAAATTGACTTAACTGTAATTTATAGTGAAGTTCAACACGAGAAAAATGTATTTTCTTTTTCCGTTGAGAAAATGAAAGAGGTATTAATATGCTTTTAGGATACTAGGAAATTTATTTTCTCACCCTCAAATTCAATAGGAAAAGCAGATATTTTCATCAAAAGCAAACTAAGAGTAATGTTTGTTGTATTTTCTTAAATTACTCAATGTACAAACTAAGTATTTAAAAATAATAGACTCACTCCCAGGGGTTCTTCAGATGCCACAAACAATAACACAAATAAAAACTGAACACATTCTTCTCCACCCTTCTGTCTCTGTATCTGCCTAGTAGCAGCAGTAATTTCTTCTCTTCAGATCTTACCTGGACTTACAATTCTGTTTTGATTTACTGGTATTGTTAAGTGCCATCAGGTTGGTTCCAACTCTTAGCTAACCTGTATAGGGTTTCTGAGGCTTTTACATTTTTTTTTTTGCAGGAGTAGAAAGCCTCGTTGGTCTCCTATGAGACTAGTGGCCTCGAACTGTGGACCTTGTGATCTGCAATCCCATTGGAGCCCAGATAATTTGACCTCAGTTTTGTATGGATTACATGTTGATGGCTGAAATTTAAATAATCATATGTAAGACGATATTTGGCAGCTGGCTATTATCACCATATATTTAAAATAAGGGTTCAAATCTTGAAGATTTCTGAGATGAGGACATTAGAGAAAATGACTGAATTTTGGACCTTCAAAAGACAAAATTAAAGGAAAACACGGACCCTTCTCTTGGTACTAGGAATTCAAATGCAAACATATAGAAGGATCATTCATGGAAAAAGACTCTTAGAGGATGAGGTGAGAGCAGGGCATAAAGAGAAAGAACTTGTGACTATTTTGCTTGCAATCATTTTTTCCTTCTGCTATCTTATGGTTCCATTTCGTGAGCATCCGGCCTTATACGGAGTGTCTTGCATTCATTATGCTTCTTCTCATTTACTGAAGTTGATTTTATCTGCATTTCACTCCTCATGAAACTGAGCCTCCAAAAACTCGGGTAATGATTCCCAATAACCATTTGTTAAGTAATTTTGGAAGGTGGGAATCAAGCCTGCATCTCTTTCTTTTAAAATCACTTCACTTGTTTTGGATGGCTAGAATTTTGTATTTCTGCGAAAGTAATTGTTCTTCCTTTGGAAAGTAGTAGTAAGTTCAGCAAAGGTATCCAAGCAAATTGCTGAAATGCCTCATATGTTGTTCATAGCAGTCTTATATACGGTGTCCAAGGAACCGAGCGGCTGGTAAGCTTTAACCACCAACCTTACAGCTCAAAGTGGCCTTGCAGTCCAATGCATTAACCCATAGCATCACACCAGGACTATTAGTTATTCATAACAATAGTGCCAACCCAGTGCTAGGTTTTTGGTCACTATTGAGAAAACTAAACCTTGACAGGAAACAAGCCAAGGGTATTACTTAAAATTTAAACTTTAAACCAATTCCCTACTCCAATTAGCCAGACAGGTATACTCCTTGCTGTGTGGAACAGAATAGGCCAAGGTTTTGACAGAGTTTTTTGTGAAGAGCCAGGTTGTAAATATTTTAGGCTTGGTGGGCCCGACGTTTGCTTACAGCTGCTTTACTCTCTTATTGTGCAAAACAACCATAAACAGTATGGAAATGAATCGATGTGGCTATATTCCAATAAAGCTTTATTTACTAAAACCCACAGCAGAATTTAGCCTGAGGACCATAGTTAGTCAAACTATGGTCAGGGCCTTATGAAAGGGTTAGGTTTAAGGGAACCAGAACACAGCAAATATTTTTTTCTCCTTTCATTTATTAGTTTGTATAGGTTGCTGGTGGAGTCCTGGTGTGGTGTGCTGGATTGCAAAGTTGATTTGAACCCTAAGGTTAGTGGTTCAAGGTCATCAGCTTCTCTTTGTTATGAGTCAGAACCCACTTAACAGCATAGATTGCTGGTGAGAAAAATGTCCTCTTTAGTTTGGGATTTTATCTTGGTCTTGGGATTTTAAAGTATCAGGCATTTTATTTTTGTTTCTGTTCGATTCTAACTTTTAAAAATAAAATATCTTATTTAAGCAGATGTTAAAATGTTTTCATGCTCTTTCCATTAAATATCTTGGTTGCCTTCCCAGATTTCAAATTGCAGTGAATTTATCCCCAAATGATGTTTGGTATCAGTTCTCAAGATGCAATTTGAATGTAGTCAGCCACTGTGATGGAAACAGAATCCCAAATCTTCATCACTGAAGTTCCTTAGAAAAGGAAGGATCATTGGATGCCTGCTATGCAGCACTGTGAAAGTGTATGGAATCCTTTGTGGTTTTTTGACCTACATCTTTATATCAACCAAGAATGAAATTGCATGAAGGTTTCATTTTACAGCTTTGCATAAGGCATTATGAAGCTCTGGTAGTGTAGTGGTTACGAGTTGGGCTGCCAACCTGAAGGTCAGCAGTTCGAAACTACCAGCTGTTCTGCAGGAGAAAGATGAAGCCTTCTACTCCTATAAAGATTTACAGCCTTGGAAACTCTGTACAGGGTCGCTGAGTCAGAATTGACTCCATGGCACATAACCACTACCAATACCACCATGAAGCATTAGGATTTTGTAGCTAAACTATGATAAACTCAGAATTCAATGCTGCTGTTTTTTCACTGTGCATTTTCTAATAGAATTCTGAATCCAGAATCCTTTACCCTAACAATTTTAATAATCTCTTTGTTATTTTAATCCTGTAGTAATGACTCACTTTTATTCAACACCCTATCAAGTCGGTACCTGATAGTAAACGTGAGTGGCGTCAACTTCTTGTACAAATCAGCTGTGGTGTTAGTGATAGCAGTGGTATTGTTTAACTGGGTGGCGTGATTGGACAGGCAGTTTTCCCCTTTGAGCCCCCTAATAAAGGCATCAGTGGGTTCTTACCTTCCCTACTCAAGGGTAATTGATCTGGGAAAGGAAGAAAGACTTCAACAATGATTGCTCGGTCAGCATCTCCACTTCTCTGCTACCTCTCAGAAGTGTCTTAATGACTTACTATAAAGAAAAGAACTTGCGTTCGCTTGGTTTATACAACATATCCATAGTACTGCACTGTGAAATGGGGTCTAGTGGTAGAGTGGTTAAGTGCCCAGCTACTAACCAAAAGGTTAGCAGTTCAAACCCACTAGCTGTTCCATGAGAGAACCATATGGCAGGATTTATTGTTGTTAAGTGCCTTTGAGTTGGTTGTGTCTCAGCGACCTAGTAGAGGGTTTCCAAGGAGCAAATGGTGAGTTTGAACCACCGACCTTATGGTTCAAAGTGACCTTGCAGTCCAGTGCTTTATCCCACTGTGCCAAACCAGAGACCACAGCCTTGGAAACCCTATGGGGCAGTTCTACTCTGTCCTGTAGACTCACCATGGGTCTGAATCGACTGGTTGGCAATGGGTTTGGTTGTTTTATGAGTGCACATGAAGTATTTAGTTAGCCTCTTTTCTTCTTTCCTCTCTGTTAGAACAACAACATTAAGGCATTGAAAAAGGTGTTGTTGTACAGTAAAAAAAAAAACAAACCACCAAAAACTATGTTGTCCTGGCTGAGTTATTTAACTTCTTGGACTTTCTGTTTTCTCTCATGTGAAATTAGAAGAATAATACCAACTTCATTTTAGAGCATGGGTATAAAACTTAATGAGGATATATGTTGAAGTGCTTTGTAAATGTGGATTATCGTGTTTGAGTTATCTTTGCTGTTTAACTAGCTGTCTGGCTCTGCCTTGTTCAGAAGAATCCATCCCCATCATGAAAAGAACTAAATCCAGGATGCTGTTCATCCTGGAGCATGTTGTGTGAGAAGCAGCTTAATTGCAAATCAACCAGGGTCACTATATGGCAGAATGCCACAGGGCACCATCCACATTGTGCTGAGTGAATGGCACCCCCGAAAACACAAAATCAATACTAAAATTGAGTAAAGTTCCAAGCAGCTGCCTTTGTAAGTTTCAATTTAGGTCTCATATTTGAAACTTCTGTTTGTTTTCTCAGTCGACAACATTTTTAACACATTGGACAGATCTGTCTCTCTTAGTAACATTCTTTCTGACCTGTAGTTGAATCTTGGTTTTAGTTGCTCTGGAGAACAACTGACTTCCAAATCTCCCTCAAATAAATGTTGTATTTGCCATTATTAGCCTATATTTAGAGTTGAACCAAGCCAAGCATAGCCTCCAAATGTGGTAACTGTCCTCGTAGTCTTGTACGTGTGTTTCGGTCACAACAGACAGAAACTTCTTTTTATGTATATAGACATGGGGGACAGGTGGGTATGAACACAAGGCTTTGATACCTTCTGCCCATGTCAAATGAGCTAAACCCTTCCCAGAAAGCTAGCCAGGAAAACATATGATACCATTTGAAATGATAGAATGTTGCATGCTGTTCTGTAATTATAATGGCCTGATCCATGTGGGGCGGGTGAGTTTTGCTTAACAATCATTAATCTATTGAGTCTTAGCTTCAGCAGCCCATCTTGAGGAGCAGCAGTATTTGGCTGGATGAGGAAGGCTTTGATTTCATTGTAATAAGGATAGCTTTGTTAAATTCTGCTGCTCCGTGGTGCCCAAGGATCCTGGGAAGAGGAGGGTTTTCTCCCCATCTCTCTTCTTCTTTTATTTGTTTCTTTTGCATGGTGGGGATGAATTGTTTCTCTCTCTTACATCCCCTCAGTTACTATTTGTGCTCTCTCTTGATCTCCTGCCTGTCCTTTTATTTCTCCATGTTGTGAAAGTTTCTTTCTGTGTGACTGCGAGTCTGTTTAGCAGACCATATTGTGAGTGAAGGGCCAGCGTTTGTTGCCTGATTTTGGCAACACTGGGCAGTCAGCTGGGAAGTAATTAAGACTCTGAGAACAGGCTGTCTTCTCCACGGGAAGGGCATGTTAGATGTTGCTGGGATTTGGGGCTGTCAGTTTGGCCAAGGCTGGAGACAGAGCTAGGGACAGAGATATTTCCTTTCATTTATAATCCCTTTATGAACAGTGTATGCACTTGGCAAAGTTTACATATAACCTAGTGGCTAGAGCTTACAAGCCAATGCAGTGAAATTAGCATATGTTACATGTATATTTTAGTAATATTTTAAAGCAAGTGCGTATTTCCAAAGTGAATTATGCATGGATGACAGCAATAGGGTTGTGTTGTACCGGGTGTCAAATCCACAACTTTTTGTCGAGGCTGTAGATTTTACAATAAAAAGGCAGAAAGACTAAACGAAGTAAAACAGTTTTAATTTTTAACAGTTTGGTTCGACCCAAGGAGCCAGGCTGTGACAGATATAACTGACATTTGAATAATTGGATTAATTTAGAGAAGGGCAAATCCGGTTTTGACGGTTGTGCTTGTATATCTCGCTCTCTCTTTTTTTCTTTTCCTCACAAGAATGGAGCTGTATGGTTTAAATATGCACTTTATGTGATGCCAAACAAAGCTTGAGGTAACGCCACAAAACCTGTAAGCTTATCTTTCGAATATTTTGTGTTAATATATATTTGCACGCATGTGTGTGCATGTGTGTATTTATGCAGCGTTATGCATTCTTCATATGTTGTACAAAATAAATCTTTAATATAGACTTTACCAAGCTCTCTGTAGCACACCTGCATACATAATGCATATATAAACACATTGTATGTGCACCTGGGAACTTGGTAGGTACTATGTGAGGAGCATGTATACCACTGCAAAGGCTGTAAGAAAATATACAGAAAAGGAAGCTCACCATGACATTGGGAATCCCCTTGTCTTCCCATCTCCGTGTGTTTATTAGAAAACATCAAAACACAGCAGAAAAAGGTGAACTTGGTACCTGATGTCAGTAGCCAAACTCCACATGGTGAATTCCTTAACCCTAAATTCCTTCAGATTTATATGGCTTTTTTGGCTCCTTCTATGAAGATAATGGACTCCTGGTGTGGCGCTGTAGGATCAGCACTGGACTGTGAACCACAAGGTCGGCAGTTCAAACCTACCAGCTGCTCCTTGTAAACCCTGTGTCAGGATCGCAGTGAGTCAGAACTGACTTGACAGCACTTAACAACAACATAGGAAGATCATCTCAGTTATGTGAAACCAAGTACGACCCCATAATACTTCCCTTCTCCACAAATCCTCTGAACAAAGTATGCCGTCTAAAATCTCACCAGGAATAGAACTTGTTGCAGGCAGTCTTGACTTGTGACTCCAAGCTGGCTCTCGAAGCCTTTTCCCCAGCAGGACATTAATAGACATTAACACTCCAGCAAGAAGTGTTGATGTGTGGTTTATAATGTTAGCACCCAGTTAGGTAGGTATAACACATGCTGTAGGAATCTTGTACCAACACGTGTGTGTTGAGACAGATTAATGAGAACCATAAAAGGAGAGGCATTCCATTCCTCCTTTTACCAAGCAAGCTGGTGCTCAGCTGGGTGGAAATGTCCCCGTCTGGAAGATTCCAATATTACCATGAAGATACTGTTTGATAGTTTTGCTTTGCTCTGTGGTTCAGCTAGCATAGAAGCTAAGGTGTTAGTCAGCGCTTGACATGAAAACTCCTTTTCATCAAGTGCCATACAGGCTTAGAGGAAGGGAAACGTTCACAATGCTTACAACGAGACTGCAAGGCAAACAGGATTTTCCTCTCAGAGATTTACTCTTCTCCAAGAGTTTCGGAATGGTTCTGAGAGACTTTCTGGTTTACTTTGTAAATGGGGCCATGAAGTGTTCTTGTCTCCTGACTGGCTCCCCTTAGAGGATTCTCAAAGCCTTTTAAAATTGTGTGTTTTTCTGGGGCAGCCTTGAAAGTCCCAGGAGTGAAGTTGCCATCTGTCCTTTATATTAAAGAATCTTCTTTATTGTATACCTGATGTGCCTGTCCCAGAGATAGATGTTGTTAATTAAAGGACAGCATTTGTCCTTTATCTGAAATAAATCTTCTCACTATCTAAAGAAGAGTTTTCCAAACCTTAGGAAACAATTAGGGACATTCCACCCTGAACCCTGGTGTTTCCTCAGGTTCCTCATTTGATTACACATGCGCAATAGGAAAGCGCTGTTTATTGTCTGTTTCACTTATCACTCAGGATGATGGCTTCACAATAAGCACTGGACTACAAACCACAAGGTCGGCCGTTTGAGCCCTCCAGCGACTGCAATGGAGACAGAGGAGGCTTTCTGTTCCCACAAAGATTTAGAGCCTTAACCTAGTGCTGGCATGGCACTATGGGAGAAAGAACTGGATGGACCTCACAGTCTGTTTGAACCATAGGGTTGACGGTTCAAACTTACCAGCCACTCCTTGGAAATCCTATGAGTCAGAACAGACTCGAGGGCACTTAACAACAACATAGAAATTAGTAGAACATATACTGTTTTTGTTTTTTGGAAGGCGGAGCACTTTATTATTTACACGGAGGAAGAGCAGGAGGGTAGAGAGAGGCCCAGGCAGAGCGGGAAGGCGGCAGGGGCTCAGGGGGTGATGATGAGTTCGTCCACTCCCAGTCCTCATAGTTCCTGTCTGGCAGGTAGGGCCGAATGAAGGTGGACATCTTTAGGGCCTTGAGCTCCTTCATGGTGATGAGCAGGGGGTCTGTCTCCCCTGCCAGCTCCACCATCACGGGGGCACACATCGCTATTTGGAGGGCTCGCTCGTAACTCGCTCTTGTTCGGTGGCGTGGTCATCCGCTTCTGGCTAGCCTGTGGTCGCTCCCCTGAGGGAAGGATCTCCACATTCCCCTGGACTTCGCCCTCGGCATTCTCCAGGTCATCTTCCTCCTCCACATCATCAAAGTCGTCACCATCAAAATTGCCCCTATTGTCTGATATACTGCCCGCGCGGCAGAGACCCTGCTTTACGCCCCACAACCGCGAGGAGGACCCCCGCCTAAAAAAAAAAATGTTAGCCATTGCCTTGTGTGGCGCCAAACGGACCTTTAGAACATGTGCTGTTACTGGAAATGTGTGGCTTTTTTTGTGGAGATCCAAAAATACCAAGTACCCAGGCATTCTCACCACCCTGCACCCTTATGTAACAGATGTTTGAGCACCTACATCCTCCAGAGCCCCCCTTTGCTCCTAGGAAAACAGACACCTTCGAATATCCACCTGCAACAAACAGGAAGAAAAGGTAGCAGCTGCCTTAACCTGCTGAAGCTCTGTCTCCGGAAGCTCAGAAAATATAAACAGCTGACTAGGATCCTAGTGTGGTCGTGACCTGCCATCTAAACGTGGGTCAGCCTCTGTATTAATGAGGAGGAGAGTGGTGAGGGTCTAACTGAGAAACAAGTGAGGAATTGTACCACCAAGTTCTACTGGCGGAGGAAATGTCCCTGGTGGAGGAGACAAGGTGGAGCTAACTATTGGACAAGGTTTCTATGTGATTCACATTTAAAAGGGGATTCAAATGAGATGTATTCCTCCTTTTTTTCTCTCTCTCCTTTTCCTTCATCAAGTCGGTTTTGACTCATAGCCACCTCACCTGTATCAGAGTTTAACTTCGCTACATGGGGTTTTCAATTTTTGCGGTGTAGATCACCAGACCTTTCATCTGAGGTACTTTTGGGTGGACTGAAACATTCACCCTTTTGCACATTAACCATTTGCACCACCCAGGGACTTTTCATAATCATACAGACTAGAAATCTGTCAGGTGACATACAAGAGTGATGCAGGGTTGGATGAAAAGAGTCTGGGAGAGTTGGGGCAAGAGGTAAAGTTCGTCCGTTGCCCACAGAGGACAGTTGTTTCTTACTCCAGCCAGTGTTTACCTTACAGGGCTATAGGCCCAAGATTGCAGACCCTTAGATTTTTCAGTCGGAGCTGTGAATGTGAAATCTTTAGTTTTCAGTGATGACAGATAATTTACTGTTTTACAACACTGCAGGCTAAATACAACTCTTCTATAGTAAGATGTGCTTTCTGGCTGCCTGCTAGTTTATACACGCTGATGGACGACCTACAGTGACGTTTCCTAAGCATACTGACAATATGGAAACAATTTAAAACTCAGTTCCAAACAACAATTAGTATTTTGGGATATTTCCCTTTTGAAACTTTTGTTTACTGCATATGCATTTTTTATACATGGTTTAACTTAATTCTAATCATAGAAGTTTTTTGTTTTTTTTTCAGTTACCCTGATAGGCAGTTTTCATATATGCTTCATATATCCTTTATATAAAGGAGTGTGCATATGTGTTATATGTAATATGTGTACATCTGTGTTGCTGGTGTGGTGCTGCAGGGCAATCCACTGGACTGCAAGGTCAGTTTGAACCACAAGGTTAGAGGTTCAAATTCACCAGCTGAATATATATGTTGTTGTTAAGCACCGTTGAGTCGGTTCTGATTCATAGCAACCCTGAATACGGTTTTTGAGACGGTAAATCTTTATAAGAGCAAAAAGCCTCATCTTTCTCCCGTGTGTATATATATGGAGTCCTGGTGTGACGCTGTGGGTTAATGCGTTGGACTGCAAAGTTAGTTTGAATCAGAAGGTTGGCAGTTCAACCTCATCATTTGCTCCTCGAAACCCTGTACAAAGTTGCTATTTATCAGAACCGACTCAACAGCACTTAACAACAACATTATATATATATATATACTCTGATAGCATAATGGCTATGAGTCAGGCTGCAACCTCAAGGGCAGCAGTTCTAAACTACCAGCCGTTCGTTCCACAGGAGAAAGATGAGGCTTTCTGCTTCTGTAGAGATTTACAGCCTTGAAAACCCTGTGAGTCAGAAGAGTATATTTTTGTTGTTGTCCAAGTACTGTCAATTAGGTTCCGACCCATAGCGATCCTATATAGGGCTTCCAAGGAGCGGCTGGTGAGCTTGAACCATATGCAAAATCATTCCCATGTTGTTGAACATTTAAATCGCTTTTGATTAAATAACATTATAAGTGAGGTTGTAATTACATATTTGCCCAGATTGCTTTTTCCTTATTTTGGATTATTAGACTCTGAGAAGAGGATTACGAAATCAGAAGAGTAATTTTTATGGGTTTTGGTATGTATTGCCAAATTGCTTTCCCAAAGTGTTGTTCAATTTATACTGTAATCAGCAAAATGTGAGTATTATAATTTAGGGCATTTCCCCCCTCAAATTAGTAGGTGGGTAAATATGGGACTTCATTATTGTTCGTTTACATTTATTTGCGGTTTTCCCATGTAACATCTGTATTTTCTAATCTTAGTGTTTATTAACTTTATATGTTTGCTTGTTTTTAACTAGTCTCTCTGTTAACAGTTGATAAGTAGTACAGGAAGTGTTGCCTTGGCAAGCCCCGCCTCCAGGGACCCTCTACCACAGCATTGCTGCAGCGGCTCCTTTCAACTGTGCATTAACTTGGAGGTGGGCCAGGCCTAAGCAAGATCTCCTTCCTGAAGTGGGGCCCTCGAGTATCTGGCCGTCCAAAGACTCAGCCTGTATCTGCCAATATGTTTTTGGCAGAGTCATCTAATAGAGTCTCATTCATACTATTCTATGAAATGGAGTCACAAACTTGGGTGATGATTACGTGCTGCCATTTTTGGTTACAGCAGACCTTCCACGTCTGAGATGGTTTGTGCCCGTTCCCTCCCCACTTCCCTTCTTCACCACTCTGCTTGGGTGTGTGTTCTCATGATAAGTGATATATAATCTGAGTTTCTTGTAGTGTGGTCTAATGGAAAGGGCACTGAGCCAGTGACATGGAGGCTGGCATTCCATTATTGGCTTTTTGTTCCCTAATTGCTTAGCAACAACAACAAATACTTATCAAATGCTGAAATGCTTTTTAACTTTCTCATATAACACTGAATCTGCCTAACAATCCTATGAAGCAGGCACTACCATTATCTGTCCACAGACAAGGGAACGGAGGCTCAGAAAGATGAAATATTTGTCTAATATCACACTTCATCTGCCTGAACTAGAATGGATATTTTACCTCCTTGGATCTCAGTCTTCCAGTCTGTGAAATGGAATTGCTTCTTGTAGCAGTGGCATGGAACTAACATGATGTCGTATATATTGTTGTTGTTAGGTGCCGTCAAATCAGTACCAACTCATAGCTACCCTACGCACAACAGAACGAAACACTGCCTGTTCCTGACCTACGTCACAGTCATTGCTATGCCTTAAGGCACCACTGCCCCCACTGTGCCAATGCATCTTGTTGAGATTCTTCTTCTTTTTCTCAGATCCTCCACTTTACATGATCTCCTTCTCCAGTGACTGGTCCCTCCTAACTATGAGAGACGAAGTCTGGTCATCCTGGCTTCCAAGGAGCACTCTGGCTATACTTCTTTCAACACAGATCTGTTTGTTCTTCTGGTAGTCCATGGTACTTTAAGTACTCTCCTCCAATACCATAACTGAAATGCATCAATTCTTCTACGGTCTTCCTTATTCACATGCTTATAAGGTTATTAACAAAACCATGCCTGGGTCAGGTGCACCTTAGTCCTCAAACTGACATCTTTGCTCTTCAACACTTTAAAAAGATCTTGTGCAGCAGATTTGCCCAATGCAATACGTCATTTCTTGACTGCGCTTCCGTGAGTGTTGATGGTTGATATGAGCAAAATGAAGTCTTTTGACAACTTCAGTCTTTTCTCCATTGATGTGGATGTTGTCATAAACATGACATCATATAGACATATATATTATTAAGTTGCACAGGGTACTGAAATCCAGAACATGTAATAGATTATTATAAACGAGTTCACCTCTCTGACCCTGAGGTTCCTCATCCCTAAAATGAATCAGATTATAATGATAGGTTATTTTCAGCTATTGCATTTCCTTATTGGCCACAGACTCAAATCTTGGTGAAAAAAGCCTTTGGTTCCCAGGGACCGTGCATACAGGAGTCTCTGCGTCCGGGTGCGTCTGTCTCTGATTCATCCATGTTTCTTGGGAAGGAAGTGCAAATTGTGAGGATGGAGGGATTTCCTCTTCCGTGTGCAGAAGGAAATTCATGTAAATGGTGGTCAGATATCAGTGTCCATTGGCCACTTGGACACCGTGTGGAGCTGCTTACTTTGGCTCTGAAGATATTGTGACCACTTATGTACAGACATCCCCCGAGTTGTGATGTCTAACTTATGGACAACCTGTTCTTACCCTTTGTTGTTGTAAGTGCTATTGAGTCAGTTCTGACTTAGAGCAACCTTAGGTTTCTGAGGAGCGTCTAATGGACTTGAACTGCTGACCTTGTGGCTAGCAGTCCAGTGTTTATCCTACAGCACTACACCAGCACTTGCTCTTTAATGTTATATCAATTTGCTTTCACTTTGAAATGACTGAACCAACCTCTACTTTATAACTAACTCTTTTTCCCAATCACCTTCGTTGGCTGCAGCGCTGGGGTCACTGAAAAGGGTCTTGTGCCTATGACACCATAACCCAAGACAAGATAAACCAGTTCCCACTGACCTACAAATTATATACACTAAATCTCCACTCAGGAACGAATCTCGTTTGTAACTCAGGGGCTGCCTGTTTAGAAAAGGGACTTACCTCACCCTCAGGTGGGAACTCAATTAACCAAGGTGACGCTGAGTCAGCGCCACACAGAAGTGCACTCAAGCTTCATTTTATATAGGTTGGTTTTGTTTTCTTGTTTATTTTTAAATCGTGATTCAGTTTCCCATGTGGCATTTAGCCTCTTACACAAAGATCACCAGCCATAGACGAGAAGCAGGTGTCCTGGCCCAGAAAGCTGAAGCTATTTTTGCTGCTGGGCTCCTGCCATCTCAGAGTTTAGCAGGGGCAAGGCCACACCACAGGAGGCTGACCTTTGCTGAGGATGGCATAGTCCCACCTCCTCAACTGGGTGTCAGTTGACCGAATGTAGGTCACCACCATGCTCCCACAAGAGTCTCTGTCTAAACATATTCCGGGTGGCTGCTAAATTGCTCCTTCCCAGTTGGATTCATTTGGAGTGAAATAACAGCCATCATTGCTCACCCATCCTGAGTGCATCTCTGAAATCTGCAGTGATATCTTGGCATTTTCCTTTAGATTAACCCCAGGGCCACAGGTTGAAATTCATAGTTTTGAGAATGGGTTTATAAACCAGAAGTTTGGAGACCTGGATTCTATTCTCTTGGATTTTCTGTGAAACCTGAAGGGCTTTAGACTAGATCAAGCATTTCAAATTCAGAAGCTAATAAACAGATGACCAAAATGAGTGAGTTAGGACCGGCTGGTGGTTAACTGGGAAGCGGCAGGGGAGACCTTTAGGGCAGAGATGGAAATGTGCATCTTGATTTGGGTGATGGTATCCTGGCCACAGATGATTTGAAAAATCTGCAGAATTTACACTTAAGGTCTGTTCATTTTACTTTATATAAAATAATGGAAAAGAAGTGAAATGGGCTGGGTAGTAGACTGGGGAAAACATACTCATAGTGCACTGATGAGTTCTGCCCAATTACAGAATGTGGCTAGGGGTACTACATTTCCAAGAAAAGCCAGAAATTGAGAAATATTATAAGATCTTGGGATACATAAAATTTGGGGCACTATTTAGTCCTGGTGTGTGTGCTAGACTGCAAGGTCGGTTTGAACCGCAAATTCAGTGGGTCAAACTCACCATCCACTCCTTGGGACCCCTATACAGGGCCTCTATGGGTCCGAACCGAGTCGACAGCACTTAACAACAACAATCTAGTCAAACAAAATGTCAAATTGTGATCTCTATACTAGGGGATTCACTTGACCCTAGGAATCATTTTAGCTCCAACCTTGAGGGATTCTGATTTTCTGTGAGACCTTGGACAAAAAATTTAACTTCTCTGCAACTCAGTTTTCCTCACCTATGAGAGACTGACGTCAGTATGACTTCTACTACCAGGAAGTAAGGTTCCTGGGTGACTCCAACAGTGAAATTCTCAGCATCTAGCTAAAAGGTTGACTGTTCAAACCCACCTAGAGGTGGCTCACACGACAGGCTTCTGAAAGGCCACAGCTTGAAACCCTTATAGTGCAGTTATACCCAGCGAACAAGGAGTCTCCTTGAGTCAAAAATGAGTGGACAGCAAGTAGCAGGAACAATTTAGGAATCATTCTCCTGCTGATATGTGGTGAAGAGCATGCGTTGTCTCTTGCAAAAGCACTCTGAAACACCAATCAGTAACATATATGTGCAATTTATTATTGCTTTTATTATTACTATCTTGAGTATTACCTGAAAGGATTATTGAACGTTTTAGAATTGCTACGGTTCAGAACCGAATCACTGAGCTTTTAGAAGATGGCTAATAAAAGCACCAGGAATTCACCATGAGTAAATTGCATGTCTACAAATGACCATGCAGACTTTTCATTATCCTGAAGGGGACTGCTCCTGTTGTGTGTGACAAAAAGGGAAGGCGCTGCATTTGTACAGCTGCTCATAGAAATTGCAGAGCTCCGGGAGCCGAAGGTAAGGCACAGCAGTAGCATATAAAGAAATTAAGCTGTTGCATAGTAAAGATCTCCTTGTCACATGCTCTCACTGCCTAGCACTCAAGGATGCCCCAGCCTCGTCACTGACATTTTGTGAACAAGCAGCCAGTATTGGATGGTGATAAATGGATTATCTTAAATGTCATTCTGCACTGTTTTAGAGTTGCAAGGAGAGTTTTGATATTGAGTTGTTGGTTAGTATATTCTATACCAATCCTTTATGATGAAATAATCTCCTCAAGTTACTTCCAGAAATGTCAAAGTTGCTTATTTCTTCAATCATCCGTAGCAATGTTTCCATTATGAGGTATGCAGAGAAGATTGTGGAATAATGTCAAACTATTTATAGAAACATCTCTGAGGAATTTCCACTCCCCTTGAGTCTTTGTGTGTTTAATACTAGAGATTTGTTTTTATATTTATATTTGTTTTTCTCCTTTCTAAATGGACTTCAGCTGAGGATGTCTCACTTTAATTTTTAGATAGAGCCCATTTAAAAGTGGATAATATTGGCATTCATAAATTAAAAGGAAGGCCAATCTAACCGTTTTGAAATATAAACATTGACTTAATTTGGTATCAAATCTGATCATATTCTTTCATGTGCCAAATATTATGGTGGTGTGTGCTGTTGAGTTGGTTCCGACTCATAGCGACCCGAGGTTGTCAATCTTTATAGGAGCATGGGTATTACAATCAAAATAAATATAAGACATCCTTTCTAAGGTTTACTATTTATTTTATGTTAAGATACATTTGTCAACTTTATTAATTCTTTGTAATTCCAGGCTTAATAAAAGTATTACTATTACACAGAATTTGGTCATTTGTATAGAAATTTGCTTGGGTGAATTTATATGCAAGTATGAATAAGCTAGATTTTGAAAGTATATCCTAAGTTTGATCTTGCAGCCTTATTCTAAACATTGGCTCTCTTCACCAAAGATCAGATGGTTCTAGACACAGTGTATTCACTATTTCTCTACCATAATGTCCTGATGGGGAGCTATGGGTTAATGTGCTGTGGGTTAAAGAGTCCTGTGGGTTCGTGTGCTGGACTGCAAGATGAATTTGAACCACAAGATTGGCAGTTCAAGCTCACCAGCCGCTCCTTGGAACCTTATCCAGGGTTGTTGTGAGTCATTACTAATTCAGTGGCACACAACAGCAACATACCATAATAACTCCTAGTCCCTTATCCTAACACCATCCTCCTACTCTAAAAAAAAATAAATCAATAAAAGGAGAGCATGTAATGTGGATAAAAAATTTAAATAAAAACAATATAAATGGCATTAAGTTGAATCCTATAAAACAGCTGTTTTTTCACCCTAAAGCTAACACTTATATTGTATTGTTGTGGTGGTTGTTAAGTGCCATGGAGTCAGTTCCGGCTCATAGCGATCCTGTATAGGGTTTCCGAGCAGCGGCTGATGAGTTTGAACAGCTGAGCCTGCAGTTGAAATTGACCTTGCAGTCCAGCGCCACACCAGCATGCCACCATTATTACCCACAACCTGCAGATGAGAACGTGAGGCACAGATTAACTGAATGACTGACAGCGCCAGGAGCCCAGCGCCAGAGTCTCTGCGTATAATTACTGCTCCGTGATGCTTCTCTACCATTACTAGCTTCCTGTGGCTCCTCCCCACTGCTAAAAGTAACCTAGAGCAGCCAGAGTAAATCCATCCACAACTGATCTGAACATAGGTCTAAACACATTCCATGGGGAAGAGATCATCGCTTCAACAAATGGTACTGGCCAATCAGGAAATTGATTTACCGAAGAACGAAACAGGACCCATATCATACACCGTTTCAAAAACAAACTCAACATGGACTAAGACCTACACATAAAACCTAGAATTAATTATACAGATCATCAATGAAAAAGTCGGGACAAACTTAGGGGCTCTACTATATGGCATACATACACGACCAAACATTACCGAAAAGCACACAAACAGTAGAAGGCAAAATATATGAGTAGTGGTGGTGGTGGTTATGTGCCGTGGAGTTGATTCCGACTCATAGCGATCCTGTATGGGGTTTCCGAGGCTGTAAATCTTTACAGGAGCAGAAAGCCTTATTTTCTCCTGCGGAAAGGCTAACCTTGAGGTTAACAGCACAACACATAAGCACTGCACTACCAGAGATCCTTATATATGAGTGTTGCTGTTACACGTTATCTTCTCAGTTTTGACCTATAGTGACCCTGTATAGGGTTCCTGAGGAGTGTCTGGTAAGTTTGAACCTCCAACTTTGTGGTTCAGCACATTAACCCACAGCATCCCACCAGCAAGGTCAGTGGTTCAAATTGCCAGCTGCTACTCAGAAACTCAATACAGGGTCGCTATGGGTCAGAACCGACTGGACAGCACTTAAAGCAATTAGCGACAACGTGTGTGTGTGTGTATCTCACTCTTCCTCCCTTACCCATCCAGCCTAAATCTCAATCCCTGTGTCTGTGTACAGAACACTGTTGTTCCAAAGCTGTGTATGTATCACTATTTACTGCATTCCCTTTAGCCCCGTGTCTTCACTTGTCTTCATCCTTCTTCTGCCACCCTCTGCTTGTATAGTGCCCTCCCTGTAACCAAAGCTAACATGTGTCTAGCCTCTAGCCAGCAAATTACTCTCCTCTCCCTCCCATCCCTGGTAACCATCAAAGAATGTTTGTTTTAGTATGGAAACCTTTTTTTTAGCTTTTATAATAATGGACACATACAATATTTGTCTTTTTGTGATATACTGATTTCACTCAGTGTAATTATTCATCAGGTTCATCCAAATTATGAGGTGTTTTTCAAATTCATCATTATTTTTCAAGATTACTGGTATTCCATTGTGTATATACCAAAGTTTGCTTATTCATTCTTCTATTGATGGGCATTTAGGCTGTCCCCATGTTTTCACTTTTTTGAAGAATGCTGTGATGAACATAAACGTGCACATATCTCCTTGTGTAACTATATATATATATATATATATATGTGTATATATATATACATACACAAGAAGCTCTGGTAGCATAGTGGTCATGAATTGGGCTGCTAACTTCAAGGTCAGTTGTTTGAAACTACCAGCCGTTCTGTGGGAGAAAGATGAGGCTTTCTGCTCCCGTAAAGATTTACTGTCTTAGAAATCCTGTGCAGGGTCACTATGAATCAGAGCCAACTCTGTGGTACTTAACAACAACAACAACATATATGTATACACTATGTTGTTGTGTTATATGTGCTGTGGAGTCGGTTCTGACTCATAGTGATCCTGTATAGTATTTCCAAGGAGTGGCTGGTGAGTTTGAACTGCCGACCTTAGGATTCAAACTGACCTTGTAGTCCAGTGCATTATCCTGCAGCACCACACCAGGACTCCATACAAATACACCACACCAGGACTCCATACAAATATATATATTTGTTGTTGCTAAGTGCCATTGAGTCAGTTCCAACTCATAGTGACCCTGTATACATACATAATTGTTGTTGTTATGTGCCGTGGAGTCAGTTCCGACTCATAGCGACCCTGTACAGGGTTTCCAAGGCTGTAAATCTTCACGGGAGCGGAAAGCCTCATCTTTCTCCCATGTAACAGCTGGTAGTTTCGAACTGCTGACCTTAAGGTTCGCAGTCCGATTCGTAACCATTACGCTACCAGAACTCCTTATACATACATA
Source organism: Chrysochloris asiatica (assembly GCF_000296735.1). Taxonomy (NCBI): domain Eukaryota; kingdom Metazoa; phylum Chordata; class Mammalia; order Afrosoricida; family Chrysochloridae; genus Chrysochloris; species Chrysochloris asiatica. The sequence goes on from NW_006408573.1 coordinate 2,471,996, forward strand.
ATAGCAACCCTGTATGTATATATACATGAAGCTCTGGTAACGTAGTGGTTATGAATCGGGCTGTGAGCCGCAAGGTCAGCAGTTTGAAACTACCAGCTGTTCCGCGGGAGAAAGATGAGGCTATTTGCTCCCGTAAAGATTTCCAGCCTTGGAAACCCTGTACAGGGTCACTATGAGTCGGAACCCGACTCCACAGCACGTAACAACAACAATATA
>NW_006408573.1:2472791-2489271 GCF_000296735.1 Chrysochloris asiatica
CAGGGTTGCTATGGGTCGGAGCCGACTTGATGGCACTTAACAACAACAACATATATATATATATATATACAACTTATATTTCCCACATATGAGTTTGAAAGACGATATTTGTATTTTTCTGTAAACATAACTATGAATGATGAAAACTTCCTAGATATTATCAAACATCTTAAAGCAATAAGTTGATGGTCCCGGGGGCTCAGGACTGTAGTCTCAGGGGACAGCAAGGTTAACTGGCATAACATAGTCCACAAAGACAGTCTATAACTTGTTTGGGTGAGGAGAATCTGAAATCCTGAAAGCTTGTGAGCAGCGTCTAAGGTGCAGCTATTGGCCTCTGTGTGCAGAAGAAAAAAGAATGATAAGAACTGAAGAGGCTTGGATTCAACTAGTCCAGTGGATTGATGGGACTTGTGAACATCAGTCTCCATGACTGTGAGACCAGAAGAACTGGAGGTTGCCGGTCACTGCTACCAACCGACCTAAGAGAGATCACAGTAGAGGATCCTGGATAGAGTGGAAGAAAAGGTGGGGGGAAAACTCAAAATTATCTAATTAAACAACAGCAACAGGTTAACTGGTCAGAAATAGACTGGAGGAATATGAGACTATGGCCTTTGACTGTCCTTAGGTCTGGAAAAGAACTCGTCCTTGTTGTCCAGTTTTCAGCTAAGCAGTAAAATTTCCTACAGCTTTATCGGGGAGCAACAGCACTAGTCAGGTATGCTCACCATGGAATGGTCAGCCATTCACAGTCAACAGGGCAATATTTTCCTAAAGACAAAGTGGAGAAGGGGTAGGAAGGTGGCTGGACTGCAAATAGGAACCCCAGGGAAGAAGTGGGATAACTGGTGTTGCAGGGAGGGGATTGTAATCATTGAGATGAAACAGAATTTTTGAATGTTGAATGTAGAACTAATGATCTTCTTATCTATAAGTCTTCACTTAATTCACAATAATAGTTAATATGTAATACAGTCACTCCATAGAAGAGATTAATATCTGGGCTGCAAGCCCCAAGGTCTACTGTGTGAGCCTTCCAGCCGCTGCAGGGAAGAAAGATGAAGCTTTCTGCTCCCATGAAGATTTAAAGCCTCAAAAATGCTATATATGGTCACTATGAGTTGGAACTGACACCACGGCACTTAACAATAACATGATGCTATAGGATAAGCACTAGAATGCTAACCACAAGGTCGACAGTTCATATCCATCAGCTGTTCCTTGGAAACCCTATACAGGGTAAGTAGGAATCAGAACCAACTTGATGGCACTTAAAAGCATTTTATATGTTACAAATATGTTCTCTCAGTCTGTGGCTTGCTATTTAAATTCCATTATGATGTCTTGTATCTTATAAATATGTTGCTGTTTATAACCAAATATATTATTACTTTCTTTTATTGTGTTTCCATATTATATCTTAATTAAGACCACTTTTCTTAATCCATGTTAAAATAAATTCACTTTAATCTTATTCTGATGCTTTTGTAGTTTTGTGTTTAATGTCTGCCTCTTGAACCTACCGTTGTATTATATTTTTATCTAATTACTAAAGACTTTTGTTTTGTGATAGTAAGACTATTGTATATGTGTGTGGTGTGTGTGTATATATATATATATATATATATATATATATATATATATATATATATGAGTTAAACCACCGACCTTGCAGTTCAAACCAACCCTGAAGTCCAGCTTATTAGCCCACAGTGCCACAGTTAATTAAATATTTGACCAAATAGAGCAGGCTGATTTTTTAAGTTGATAATTTTGTATGACCTGTGAATGATGTGAATGACACACTCTCTCTCTCTATCTATCTATCTATATATAGATAGATAGATAGAGAGAGAGAGAGAGAGAGAGAGAGAGAGAGAGAGAGAGAGAGAGAGTGAGTGTGTGTCCTGGTATGACATTATAGGATAAGCATTCAAACCCCTTCACCTGCTCACTGCTCCTTGGAAACCTGATACAGGGGCACTATGAGTAGGAACCTACTCTACTCAATAACTCAATACATGTTCTTGTTAAGTGTGATTGAGTTCATTCTGACTCCTAGCAACCCTGTATAGCAGGTCTATGGAACTTCCGTCCTGTGGGCTGTTTAAAGCTCGCAAAATCGTTTGATCTAGCCCTGCCAAGGTAACCGCAGTTCCAGTCATCACACTGTTGTTAAGAACTGCCAAGTTGGTGCCAAGTCATATAGACCCTGTATAGTGTTTCCAAGGAGTGGCTGGTGAGTTAAACCACCGACCTTGCAGTTCAAACCAACCCTGCAGTCCAGCTTATTAGCCCACAGTGCCACAGTTAATTAAATATTTGACCAAATAGAGCAGGCTGATTTTTTAAGTTGATAATTTTGTATGACCCGTGAATGATGTTGTATACTTTGGCAGCAAAGAGATTCCCCACCTCTGCTGTATAGGGTTTCCAAGGAGCAGCTGGTGGGTTTGAATCTATACGGATACGGACTGTGGTTATTCTTCCTAGCTGCTGTTGATTGAGTTGGCCCTCAATTCCTGGAAACCCCCTGTATTACAGCGTATGGCTGCTCTGGAGGGTTTTCGTGGCTGCTAACTATGGTAACAGTTCACCAAACTTTTCTTCAGTGGAACCACTGGATGGGGTCGAACCACCAACCTTTCAGTTAGCAACCACTTGTGCTACCCAGACTCCCCATAGTAGGGTCTGCTCCCTCCCATTTTCTTTTGAAAACTTTGTTAGCTATTATTATACCTTTTTCTTCTAGGTAAATTTTAGAATCATATAGTTACTTTCTATTATTAATATTTCATGGACATTTTTACTATGAATATATTGAATTTATAGATTTATTTGTTGGAGAGCTTTCAAAATATATTGTCTCCACCTTTTAATATTATATACCTCTTATTTCTATCATCTTTTGTGTCCTTAAGTGGAGTTTAAATTTTTCTTCACATCCTGCCAAGTGTATTTCTAGATATTTAATAGTGTTTATCGCTGTTCTGGAGTGCTGGTGTGGCGCTGTGTGTTAATGTGCCTAATTGCAAAGGTGTTTGAACTGCAAGGTTGGTGGTTCAAGCTCACCAGTCGCTCCTCAGAAACTCTGTACAGGGTTGCTATGGGTCGGAATCAACTCGACAACACTTAATAACAACAACATTGCTATTCTAATAGTTTTATAAATATGTCAAAAAGTTGTTTGTATTTGATGTGTATCTTGTTAACTTACTGAACTTTTTTTTTTATTAGTTCTAGTAATTTTTCAGTTGATTTTCTTAAAATTTCTAGATCAGAAATTATATAATCTAAGATAACAATGATGTTGCATTTTCCTTTGTAATATATATATATACTTTTTTTTTTCTATCATCTTCTCTTAGCAGTGATTTCCAGAATAATACATAGTAGTAGCAATACTAGATATCCTCATATTTCTCCTGACTTTAATTGATGGCACTGATACTTTACAGTTGCACTAAAGACTTGCTGAGATTTCTAATAAATACCCTTTATTAAGTAAAGGAATTTGTATTCTCTTCCACAGTTGTTCCAAGTTTCTATCCAGTAATGGTTACTGAATTTAATTAAAACCCTTGTGGAGTGTAGCCGAGATGGCAGGGGGTGTTTACTGAGGCAACGATACGGATTTTCTCCTTCCATCTATGAATGGAATTTGGGATTATTCGATTTTAGACTGTTGAGCCATCCTTGCACTCCTGGAATAAGCCAGACTTGATCTTGATGTAATGTGTTGATGGATTTGAGTTGTGAGAACCCTTTATAGAAAGTCTTCTCCGGAGCTCGCTGGTCCTCCTTAGCCGAGCTCAGTACGTCTCATTCACTCTTACCTCCCCTGTGAGACTGACCCTTTTGAAGTGTGTCCAAGGGTTCATTGGCTTTTGGCCATTTTTGCATCAAGGCTTTTTGCCTGTAACTTCCTTCAAATCTTTGAACTTTTTTTCTATTTATAGCTTTCCAGAGGAAAGGCATGAGTTTGCGCTTTCAACTTTCAACCTTTTTGATCTTGCCTCCTGGCTTCTTTCTGGAAAGAAATGAAAAGGAGTTAGGATAAATATTTCATTGAAGCATGATGCTGCACCTTTATAAAACCTGTGTCAACTGGAAAGGGGGAAAATGTCTTGCTCTTAGATCATTGCAGCTCTAGTTTTATTTACTTGTTTGTATCCAGTGCTCCCTTGTTGTTGTTGTTGTTGTTGTGTGCCTTTCAGTTGGTTCTGACTAATAGCGACCCTGTATAGGGTTTCCAGAGAGCGGCTGGTGAGCTTGAACTGCCGACCTTGCAGTTCAAACCAACCTTGCAGTCCAGTGCATTAACCCACAGCATGACAATCAATATGTGCTGTTGTATGGTGAGTAGCACGTGCTTGCAGAGACCAGTGTTGTGTTGAGTTGTGCAGGAATGTCACATGCGGCATACTCCACTTTGTTTCTCATGCTGATGGGGTGGGTTTCACAAACCTCAACATAGATTTTCACCCTGAGTTTTGTATATAGCCTTCTCAACACAGCATTGTAAACAAATTCTACCATTTGATTGGACTTGCTACTTAGATTAAACCTGTTTGCAGCTCCCGTAGTATGCCATTGAGCTGATTAAGACTCACAAGAACAGAGAAGAACAGCCCCATAAGGTTTCCCTAGGCCATCATCTGTATGAGTCTCTTCTCATTGGAGCTGAGTGGATTCAAATCTCCAGCCTTTAGGTTAGCAGCTGCACATTTAACTGCTGTACCACCAGAGTGGAAAACAGCTTAACTTGGGAGCCAGGAGTCATTGGGCTTTTACCTCTCAACTTGCAGTATGACTTCAAGTCATTTCAGCGGTCAACATTGGTTTCCTAGTTATAGGAGGAGGAGATGAAAGTAGGTGGGTCTTCTGGTGTGAACATTTTGTTTTTAAGCATGCTTCTGCAAATTTGTTTCAGGCTCCAAGATTTATGCTTTTCTGGTATTGTTCTGAATGTTCACTAAACTCTGCATTTGTAGTTTTGATGTTTTCTTGTTCAGTTACATGTTTTTGAGATTCTAAATAGTCCCCGCTTTTTCTATTTTTACTAAAGTAAAGTATTTTTACTATTTTGTTGTCGAGAATACACGCATCAGTTCTTGAACCTTTGCCAGTTTCTGCATGTGCGGTTTAGTGACATTGATTCTGTTCTTCATGTTTTGCAATCATTCTTGTCCTCCTTTTCTCAGTTATTCTTCCCTCCTTACCGTAAATTCACTGTCCCCTAAGGTTCCTATGTCATCTTCCAAGTTGCTGTTTGTTGTCAGTTTGATCACATAAAGAACAGCATAATGCTCAAGGCAGACCTTTTTAACTAATAACTTGAGGGAATATTTTTGGTTTAAAGAGAATCTTACAACAGTTTCAGAGGTTCATCCACTCTCCATAGCCCCTGAAAGCAGAGCTTCAAACCAATTCATAAGACTAACAAAGCAAAATTGAACAGACTCAAGTTTCCTTAAGTTGGGGTGAAATTAAGTGATGACCAGAACGGGAGAAATTATTGGTCAAAGACCTGGAACGCGGGGTACAAAGAGGCATAGTAAGCCCTCTCAGGAGCCTGATGTGGGAGAGGGGACTTTTGCCAGGACTGTGGAAAGTAGCACACATTTAAAGTGGTGTCGTCTGCCATCTTTAAGCTGGGCACTCTTATTTCCAACTCTATCAGTCTCAGTCTCTGTTAAGTATAATGTTGGCTGTTGGCTTTTCATGGAGAGTATGGTGGCGCCAAAGGATAAGCACTGGTTGGCAGTTCAAACCCACCAGTTCTGCAGGAGAAAGAGGAGGCTTTCTGATCCCGCAGATATTGAGGCTTTCAATATCTGCGGGATCAGAAAGCCTCAGAAATCCCATATAGTGTTACTATGAGTCAGAATTGACTCCACGGCACTTAACAACAACAGTTAGCTCTTCATATACGCCCTGGATTGTATTGAGGAATTTCCCTTCTCATTGAATTTCCTTTAGGATTTTCATCAAGAGAAGATGTTGGTTTGTATCAAAATGCTTTTTCTGCATGCACAGAGATTATCATGTGATTCTTTTCTTTTATTCTATTGATGTGATGTATTAAGTAGGTTTTATTTTCTAATGTTGAACCACCCTTCCATTTCTGGAATAAAGCCCACTTGGTCATGGTGTATGATTCTTAATATGCTGTTGAATTCTGTTCACTAGTATTTTGTTGAAGATTTTTGCATCTGAGAGATGTTGGCTTTTAGTTTTCTTATGATGTCCTTGTCTGATTTGAGTATTAGGGTCATGCGTGCTTCATAGAAAGAATTAGAGAGAATTTCTTCCATCTCTGTATTGGTGGTATTTCTTCTCCAAGTGTTGGTTAGAATTCCGTAGTGAAGCCATCTGGTCCAAGACTTATGTTGTTGTTGGGAGGTTTTTAATCACTGATTGTCTTTTCTCTTGTTATCTGTCTGCTGAGACTTTCTATTTCCTCTTGAGGTCCTTTGGGTAGGTTGTGTGCCTCTAATGACTTAAGAATTTATCCATTTCATCTAGCTTGCCCAGTTTGTTGCCGTACCGTTCTTCATAATATTCTGTGTTAGTGTAGTGGTTACGAGTCGGGCTGCTAGTCTCAAGGTCAGCAGTTCGAAACTACCAGCCATTCCATGGGAGAAAGACAAGGCTTTCTGCTTCTGTAAATATTTACAGCTTTGTAAACCTTATGTAGAGTCGCTATGAGTTGGAACTGACTCTACGGAACACCAGCACTGCCAATTTTCTTTATTTCTCTGAGTTCAAGTGTAATGTCCCATCTTTCATTTTTTATTTTGGTTATTAGTATCTTTGTCAATCTAGCTACTAGTACGTCAATGTTATTGATCTTTATGGAGAACCATCTTCTGGTTTTATTGATTCTGTTATTTTTATTTGTCCCTAGAGAAGAACATCATGCTTGGTCAAGTGGAGGGTCAGCAAAAGAGAGGGAAACGTCCAATGAGGTGGAGTGACACAGTGACAGCAGCAGTGGGCTCAAACGTTTGTGAGGTTGGCACAGGACCAGGCAGTACTTCATTCTGTCGTGCTTAGGGTCACTGTGAGTTGGAACTGACCTGATGGCACCTAATAACCTCAACAACATTATGTTTGTGGTTTTGATTTTATTTTTTTCACTCTGGTTTTGTTATGTCCTCTGCTCTGATAGGTTTAGGTGTAATTTGTTCTTCTCATTCTAGTTCCTGAAGTTGTGGGGTTAAACTGTTAATTTGAGATCTTTTTCTTTTTTTTTTTTTTAACGTAGGTATGTATTACTATAGCTTTCTGCCGAGTGCCGCCTTTACTACATTGATACGTTTGGGCATATTGTGCTTTCTTTTTCGTTTGATGTTAAGAAATTTGTGATTTCTCCTTGATCCATTGGTAGTTTAAGTGTGTTGTTTGAGTTCCTTGTTTGTGTATTTTCCAGGTTTGTTTTGTTGTTGTTGTTTTTTATTGATTCTTAGTTTCATGACGCTATGATCAAAGAAAATACCTTGTGCTGTTTCAGTCTTTGTAAATTTATCAGTACTTGATTTGTGACCTAAAATGTGGTCTATGCTGGAGAATGATCCATGTGCACTTGAGTAGAATGTGTACTGTAGTGTTTTGGGGTAGAGTGTTGTATACGTTTTATATGTCTTTGGGTCTACTTGGTTTATAGTATTATGCAGGCCCCTGGTTTCCCTGCTAATTTTCTTTCTGGGTGTGCTATCCAGTTTAGAAACTGGTGTATAGAAGTGTCCAACTCTTAATGTACTACTATTTGTTTCTTCCTTCAATTTGGTCAGTGTTTGCTTTAAATATTCATGTTTAGGTGCCCTGGTGTTTACTGTAAGAAGGTAAGTCAAAATGTATTGCTACTAAGGTTCTAGTTCATACATACATGGGTTTATTCATGTCTCTGTGATTGGTGTATGCCTGCAGAAGAGTGCCTTCAGTAATATACTCTTTCATACCTGATGATCCTGTGGGTTAGACAGAGCTGCAAGCCTAGCAGCTACTATGGGGGAGAAAGAGGAGGTGTCTACTTGTATAAAGATTTACACTCTCAGGAACCTGATACAGGGTCACTATGAGTCAGAATCAAACTGAGGCAGTGGGTTTGATTTTGTTTTGATTTAGTAGTATTAGGGGGCCTTCAGAAAAAAGGCCCAATCAAAACAGTGGCTTCCTAGGGGATCCGCAGAGTCAGTTAAATTCCATGCAGAGAGGTCAGCTCACTTGGGATTCCCAAGGGAGTAATCTTGGCTGATTTTCCTGAAAGGCACAGGACAATCACAGGAGCTAATAATAAAAAAAAAAAAAAGGTTTTTGCTTTGTTTTGTTGTGTTTTTGTATTTTTAATAGAAAGAAATTTTAAGAAAATTGAAAACTTCATCGGTTAGAAAGGGCAGGAAAATTGTGCTGGCTCATTCTTTGAGGGTAAGCTGATCTACCAGAATTTTGTTGGTAAAATTTATCCATCCATCCTTTAGCCCTGACCTTGCCCCTTCAGACTTCTTTCTGTTCTTTTGTTCTCCAAACGCAAAGTAACAAGATTGGAGTTCGTCGAGGATACCCACACTGCCAATTTGATAAAGAACACTGTGTTCTTCAGGGAAGGGTGAGAGACATGGAAACACTGTATAGATGGAGGGTATGTTAGAAAATCAGAGCTTTACATTTTGATATTTTTGCTTAATCAAAGTTTCTATGATTTTATAACATACTTTTTTACTTCTTTACAGATATATTTATGATAGTTAAATACTGACTAACTGACCTTTTTATCGCTATGTAATGTCCACATTTATCTTTTTTGTCAGATTTTGTTTTAAAGTTTACTTTGTGTGACATTAAAATTGCCATCATAGCTCTCCTTCAGTTTTTATTTGCATGAATACTTCTTAACTATTAACCTATTTGTGTCCTTGAATTTAAAGTGTATCTCTTGTAAACAGCATATCCATCTGCCACTCTCTGCCTTTTGATTGGTGCATTTAGCCCATTTACATTCACTTATTTACTGATAAAAGGTGACTTACTTCTGCCATTTTGTTGTTTCTCTTGTGTGTCTTAAGCCTTCTTATTTTTGTACTTTAGGATTCCATACTTTTGTATTTTGTCAGTGTATGGTAGTGAATTCTTTTTGTTCTCTTATTTCCTTAATTTTTTTTTTTTTTTTTTGGTTCCCAAGCTTTATTCAAGGACTTATACAAAATATTCCAGATAAGTGAGTTTTAATCCTCATCTTCCTCTTCTTCATCCTAGTTCATCTGGAAGTAATGTAATTCATAACGTTCTTTGCTGTTAGCAACTACGCGCAACGAATCACCTAGATTATTCTTTATTCTTCTTCAAATATTTTTTGGTGAGATATTTCAAATACCTTTTGGAAAAAGGCACCTCGGAGGTTATAGTAATCTTGCACTTGCTTCTTTCAATGGTTACAACCCCTCCACTGAGATGACCAGCTTTCCCATTGTCTTTGATTCTTTCTTGAAGAAACTGTCAAAATTGGCAGCATCCATGATTCCATCTTCTACAGTGTGGGTGCAGTCAAGGGTGAACTTCAAAAACCTGCTTCTCTTTTTGCCCCCCTTCGCCACAAACTTTTTCACAGGTGCCATGGCGGCAGTGGAGGCAGAAAGAGTCTTACTTCTTCTTGTGTATACTTTTTATATATTTTCTTAGTAGTTACCATGGATATTATATTGAAGAACTTTTATTTACAACATTATCAGATAAATTGGTATCAACTTAACTTCAGCAACAGGCAACAAAATTCTATCTCTACCATTTTTCTCTCCCCCATTTTGTTGTTATTATCACTAACTACATCTTCATATTTCATGTGCCCTATAACTTAATTTTATCCTTGTATTATATATGTGTGCTATTAAAAGACATGAAGGTAAAACATTTAGAATTGGCAAGCATGATTACCTTATCGCTAGCCATTATATTTATCTATTCATTTCTCTTTATGACAGAGCTTGTTTTTATATATAGCTTTGAATTGCCTTCTTATATATTTTACTTTCTATCTACAGAACTCCTTTAGTTTATGTACAACCAGTCTGATGGATATGAACTCTCTTAAGCTTCTGTTTGTCTTGGAATGTTTAATTTTATCTTTGTTCTTGAATGATAACTTCACTGGGTGTTGACTTTTTTGTTTTTTCTTTTAACACTTGAAATATACCATTGCATTGCCTTCTGGACTCCAATGTAAATGGACAGTTTTATTGGGGATCTTTTGTATATGAATGATTTTTCTCGCTTCTTTAGGATTGTCTATTTTTAATTTTTGAGAACCTAATTATGATGGAGTCCTGGTGTGGTGCTACAAGATAATGCACTGGACCACAAGATCAGTTTGAACTGTGAGGTCAGTGGTTCAAACCAGCCAGCCACTCCTCAGAAACTCTATATGGGATTGCTATGAGTCGGAACCGATTCGATGACACTTAAAAGCAACTATGATGATTTAGGTTTCTATGTGTTTATCTGCTTAGAGTTCTTTGAGCTTCTTGGATTTGTAGAATCATGTCTTTAATTAGACTGGGTAATTTTTCCGTCTTTATTTCTCTCCCAGCCCTGTCTGGAGCTCCCATGATATACACGTTAAGTCTCATGCTTTTGTCCTATTGTTGTTGTTAGGTGCCATGGAGTCAGTACCGACCCATAGCGACCTTATGCACAGCAGAACGAAACACTGCCAAATCCTGGGCCAACCTCACTACTGTTGCCACGCATGAGTCCATTGATGCTGCCACTTGGCTAATCCATCTCATTGGGGTCTTCCTCTATTTCTTTGACCCTCTACCTTACCAAACATGATATCCTTTTCCAGCGACTGGTCCCTCCTGACAATATGTCCAAAATATGAGAGACAAAGTTTGGCCATCCTGGCCTCTAAGGAGCACTCTGACTGCACTTCTTCCAAAACGGATCTATTGGTTCTTTTGGCAGCCCATGGTAGTTTTCAATATTCTCCTCCAACACCATAACTCAAAGGCATCAATTCTTCTATGGTCTTCCTTATTCACTGTCCAGCTTTCACATCCATATATGAGGTTATTGAAAATACCATGGATTGGATCAGGCGCACCTTAGTCCTCAAGCTGACATCTTTGCTCTTCAACACTTTAAAAAGGTCTTGTGTAGCAGATTTGCCTAATGCAATATGTCATTTGATCTCTTGACTGCTGCTTCCGTGAGTGTTGATAGTTGATCCAAGAAGAATGAAGTCCTTGACAACTTCAATCTTTTCTCCGTTGATAAGAATGTTGTTTATTGGTCCAGTGGTGAAGATTTTTGTTTTCTTTCCATTGAGATGTAATCCATACTGAAGGCTGTGCTCATTGTCTTCATCAGTAGTTCCATTAAACTGTGCTCACCCTTCTTGAGCCTTGGTTCTTGTTGCTCTTTAATGCCTGTATTTTAACCGTCTTATCCTGTAACTCTGGTAGCGTAGTGGTTACGAATCGGGCTGCGAACCTTAAGGTCAGCGGTTCGAAACTACCAGCCGCTCTGCCGGAGAAAGATGAGGCTTTCTACTCCTGTAAGGATTTACACCCTCGGAAACCCTGTACAGGGTCGCTATGGGTCGGAACCGACTCGACGGCACTTAACAACAACAACAACAATCCTGTAATTCAGTGATTCTCTCTTCTGCCTCGTTAAATCTGTGTGTACGTCCTTCTGTTGTGGTTCTCATTTCAGTTATTGTCCCTTTCAATGGCAGTGTCTCTCTGTTAGATCCTCATTTATTCTTGCATTGTTTTAATTTTTTCCATTTATGTCTTTGTCTATATTTTTCCTTAGTTCTTTAATTATGTTTAATGTATTATATTGTCCATTTTTGTCATTATTTAGTCATCCCTGATGCACTTTCAATTCCTTTTCATGTTCACTTGGCTAGATCATTGTCTCTTTGTTCCCTGTATGTCTTGTTAACTTTGGTTGGGTCATTGGAATCTTTGAGGGTGTGAACTTGCTCAGTTTTTACCAGTGTCTGCCTGTAGTACTTCCTGCAAGGCATTCTTGGTTGGGAGAGCCTTTGCCCTTTGCTGATCAGTTCCTCTCTCTGCTCCTTTTTCCCCCTTGCTTTAATAGAGGGATTGGTAAGCTCCTGATGTTAATTTTCAGCTTTCAGTTTCTTCCAAACACACAAGAGACCATCCTGCAGTCATTCTGGTCACCAGTGGGCACTCAGGTGAGAGAGCATGCACTTATCATTCTGTCCACCAGAGGATGCAGTCCCTTCTCTATGGTAACTACTCCATTCCTTTTTCTGTTTCTGTAATCACAGGTTTACTCTGAATATCCACATGCAGTGAGCACCTTCTGGCTCCAGTTTTGACTGGGGTTTTGTCCATGCTCTGTAGCGTCTGCTTATATCCAAGGTATCTCCTTTGGTTTCAGTTATCTCCTTGCAGAGCTATGGGGTTTGCAAGGAGGCAGGTAGAGTGCTGACTCTGGGAGCAGACTCCACTGTAGGGCCCTTCTGTAGTAATTCACAGCAGTCTTTCAAGCAGCAGTGTCCAAGTGAGGGGTAGGGTGTCATGCTCCAAGTGGAGACGTCTGTCTTGTTGCTATCAGAGCCCTCCCTCTAATATACTGACTGTGGGTGTAGCACGCAGTGGTTACCAGTCAGGCTCAAGGTCAGCAGTTTGAAACTACTTCCATGGGAGAAAGATGAGGCTTTCTGGTCCTGTAAAGATTTATAGCCTCGGGTCGCTATGAGTCGGAACCGACTCCACAGCACACCATGCATTAACCATGCCTACTTCCTGGCACACAGCGGTTCTCAGCACTGACTGAAACAGGCAGATAAACCAGGAAATTTGTCCTATAGGTTTCAGAGGCCTGAGCTACAGGATGTATAGGGGCTGGTAGAGTGTTAGTTACAGGTGCAGACTCCACTGTGCACGTTTTCTCCAGCAATCTGCAGTAGGCCTGCAGCTGACAGTATGCCAGTGCCTATCTAGGCCTCCCCAACCATGCTGGCATCTGTTGGCTGTGGGCATAGTGTCCACGAAGGATGCCTGCTGCTTGGCACTCAGCAGCTTTAGTCAGCAGTCCTCAGCACTGCATGAAAAGGGGAGCAGACAGACCAGAACTGACTCCCTGGGAGGTGCAGAGGGAGGCAGGTAGAGTGCTAACTGTGGGTGAAGACTCCTCTCCCTGGGCCTTCTGTAGCAATTGGAAGCAAGCTTGCAACTGGCAGCTGCTGAGTGGGGGAAGTGCTGCCTCAGTCTAAATGGACCCCCAGGGAGCTCTGCCTTATTGGTTTAGGGCAGAAGGGTAGGGCTCTAACTCTGTACAGTTAGGGACTGTGATGGTTAGAGCAGTAAACTCTGTTTCTGGAACTATTACCCCAGTTCACAGTGGCCTGCAGCTGGCATGCTGGGCGAGTGGGGCAGGATGTTGGGAGAAGTGATTGTTCTCCTGTATTTGTGAAGCCTTGATTTGTTGCTTCTTGCCTCTCTGCAGTTCCCTGCTACTTTCTTCTGCTCCCCAGTGCAGAATACCTCAAAACTGAGCAAGTGTTCCTTATATTTCTTCTTGTATTGAGCTGGGGCTGGAGGGAGGGAGAGTGGAAGGCGGGATCAGAACACTGGTTTGTTTTAACTGCTATCTTCCTAGAATTCTTACCACAGTTTTCTAATTTTAAAATTAATAATAAATACTTACTGTAGAAATTTTGAATAATACAGAAACACACATAAATAGAAATGACCCATAATGCTGTCACCCGGTATTGCTGATATTTGGCATATGAATAGAAATATTTCTGTATTTAAATTTTTTGTACCATATATTTTCATAAAATATTGATAGTCAATTTTGTAAACTTTACAGTTTCTTCAAAAATAATTTCACTCAGAACATATAATAATTCATTTAACCAGATAGAGAACTAATAGGTAAAGGGGGCTGTACATTTTATAACCCTAACAAATTACACCACCACTCATCTGTCAGTTTGTCCTACTGTGGTGGCTTGTGAGTTGCTGTGATTCTGAAAGCTATGCCAATGGTATTTTAAATACAGCAGGGTCACCCATGGTGGACAGGTTTCACATGAGCTTCCAGACGAAGACAGACTAGGAAGAAAGAGTGGCGAACTGCTTCCAAATATTTAGCCACTGAAAACCTTATGAATTGCAGAGAAACACTGTCAGATATAGTGCTGGAAAATGAGCCCCTCAGGTTGGAAGGCACTCAAAATGCGACTGGGGAAGAGCTGCCTCCTCAAAGTAGAGTTGACCATGATGTCGCGAATGGAGTAAAGCCAGTGGGACCTTCATTTGCTGATGGGGCACAACTCAAAATGAAGAGAAACAACTGTAAACATCCATTGAAAATCGGAACATGGAATGTATGAAGTAAGAATCTGGGAAAACTGGAAATTGTCAAAAATGAAATGGAATGCATAAACATCGATATCTTAGGCATTAGTGAGCTGAAATGGACTGGTATTGGCCATTTTGAATCTGATGACCACATGGTTTACTATGCCGGGAATGACAAATTGAAGAGGAATGATGATGAATTCATCGTCAAAAAGAACATATCCAGATCAGTCATGAGGTACAACGCTGTCTGTGATAGGATAATATCTATGCACCTATAGGGAAGCCCAGTTAATACCACTATTATTCAAATTTATGCACCAGCCACTAAAACCAGTGAGGATGAAATAGAAGAATTCTATCAACTTCTTCAGTCTAAAATCGATCAAACATGCAATCAAGATGTATTGATCATTACTGGTGATTGGAATGCAAAGGTTGGGAGCAAAGAGGAAGGATAAGTAATTGGAAAATATGGCCTTGGTGATAGAAATGATGCTAGAGAACGCATGATAGAATTCTGCAAGATCAATGATTTGTTCATTTCAAATATCTTCTTTAGACAGCATAAGAGACGATTATACACATGGACCTCACTAGTTGGAATACATAGAAATCAAATTGACTACATCTGCAGAAAGAGACGATGTAAAAGTTCTGTATTATCAGTGAAAACAAGGCCAAGGGCAGACTGTGGAATAGATCACCAATTACTCATATGCAAATTCAAACTGAAGCTGAAGAAAATGAAAACAAGTCCACGAGAGCCAAAATCTGACCTTGAATATATCCCACCTGAATTTAGAGATCATCTGAAGAACAGATTTGGTACATTAAACACTAAAGACCGAAGACCAGAAGAGTTGTGGGGTGACATCAAGAACATCATACATGAAGAAAGCAAAAAGTCATTAAGAAGACAAGAAAGAAAGAAAAGGTCAAAATGGATGTCAGAAGAGACACTGAAACTTGCTCTCCAGCGTAGAGATGCTAAAGCAAATGGAATAAATGAGGAGGTCCAAGAGCTGAACAGAACATTTCAAAGATTAGCTCAAGAAGATAAAGCCAAATATTACAACAAAATGTGTGAAGATCTCAAATCAGAAAACCAAAAAGGAAGAACACTCTCAGCATTTCTAAAGCTGACTGAACTGAAGAAAAAACTCAATCCTCAATTTTGTTATTGAAGGAGTCTCTTGGCAAATTATTGAATGATACAAAAAGATCAAGTGAAGATGGAAGGAATATGCAGAGTCACTGTACCAAAAGGAAATGGTTGATGTTCAGCTGTTTCAAGAGGTAGCATATGATCAAGAGCCAGTGGTCCTGAAGGAGGAAGTCCAAGGTGTATTGAAGGAATTGGCAAAGAACAAGGCACCAGGAATTGATGGAATTAACATTGAAATCTTTCAAGAAAGTGAGACGGCACAGGAGGCACTCACTCATCTATGCCAAGAAATTTGGAAGACAACTATCTCGATGGCACCTAACAAAAACAAGAAGTCACAATGGTCTCAAACATAGCAAGCATAGTGAGGATGGCCCAGAACCAGGCAGTTTTCTGATCTGTTACATGTTGGGTCACTCACTCTGAGATAGAACCAGGTCAACAGCCCCTAAGAACAACAACAAAGCACAGGAACTTGATAAAGTATGTGTGCAGTGAATGTTGGAATAGAACAGTGCCAATTTGAGTTTTAGAATGATAAAAAAAATTTAATTACACCAACAATGTTTGAGAATGACTTTCCCGTCTCATGTTTGGCAGCATGGAATAATACCATTAAGAAGAAACTGCCAATTTTATGAGTTAAACATAATATCTCATTTCATTTCTTTATCATTAATTATTTTTGTGTGCTTACTGGCCAAAGTGTGTGTGTGTTAGAATTTTTTGTGTCTTCTGCTAGTTTTCCCTTCCTTTGGAGGTATATTTGGGGATTATTAATACCTTCAATGACTATAGTTACTTCATTATTGTCTATTTTTAATAGTAAAATGCTTTCCTAAATTGCATCCTGTAATTAAGAAGTACTAGTCTCCTTGCTCTGGTAGCGTAGTGGTTACGAATCGGGCTGCGAACCATAAGGTCAGCGGTTCGAAACTACCAGCTGCTCCGCGGGAGA
>NW_006408573.1:2490271-2504272 GCF_000296735.1 Chrysochloris asiatica
ATCTATTGGTGCTTTTGGCAATCCATGGCACTTTCAGTATTTTCCTCCAACACCATAACTCAAAAGCATCAATTCTTCTACGGTCTTCCTTATTCACTGTCCAGCTTTCGCATGCATATGAGGTTATTGAAAATACCATGGTTGGGTCAGGCGCACCTTAACCCTCAATGCTCCTATCAGATCTCCTGATTTTTTTCTGGCTTGAGTTCCTTGACATAGTCTTTCTTCTTTTTTTCTAATGTGATACTATTAGAATCATTTTACGAGACCATCATGAAGTCGATTGTTAACCTATGCTTCCTAGTGAAATTGTTTGACAGACTTGTGCAACTTGGAAATCAAAGTGCCTGAAGAGAGAAGTGTTTTATACTTAAACAGGCTATATCCTCTACATAAGCTCTTAGTTAAAGGGGTCTGACATGGGAAGAGATTTTTTAAAAAGTAAACCAAACAAAAAAACCAAACCCACCAAGTTGGTTCCGATTCAGCCTCCCCCTGGAGAGAGCAGAACCACCTTGCAGGGTAGGCTCAGATCTTTATGGAAACAGATGTCCAAGTGCTCTGCCATGGAGTTGCTGGTGGGTATGAACTGGCAACCTTTCAGTTAACAGTTGAGTACTTAACCACGGCTCCTCTGGGGCTCCTTCCTGGGAGGAGAGAGAGACTGAAATCTGCACCTCTCCTTTTCCAAACTGCAGAGACTTGGTTTGCCTTTCCAGAACAACCCCAGGCCCACTGCCAGTGAGTTGGTTCTGACTCATTGTGACCCTGGATGGTGTTTCCTAGACTGTAAGTCTTTACAGGAGCAGACAGTCTCAGCTTTCTAATTCGGAGCAGCTGGTGAGTGTGAACCATTGCTTATCCCACAGTGCACTGGGGCTCCTTTTATTTACCCTGTTGTTGTTGTTCTGTGCCATCAAGTTGGTTCCAACTCATATCAACTCTGCATAGGGTTTCTGAGAGGCATTGGTGGGTTTGAACTGCTGAGCTTGCAATTAGTAGTCCAGTGCTTATCCTACAGCACAGCACCAGGGCTCTTGTTTACTCTTAAAGGACACCTTTTTCTAATTTACCCCAAAATGCCAAAAAAAGGCTAACTGAGGCCCTTATCAACAGCATATACAATTTACAACAGTTCTTGAATTGATACCATGAGGTTAGGACCCAAAAAGCTGGCCATGAAACTTATTTTGGGAAATCATTAGGTAATACAATCTATTGGGGACATATTTTTACTTCAGTATTTAGATTTATTCTTATCAATAATGCTAAACTGAAATGTTCTATGTTGGAAGGCTCCTATATTTAAGTGACTCTATGTATAACTGATTGATTTTTTTATTACAACATTACTATTTCCTTGAAGCAACCATAGGGGTACAGGACTAGATGCACAAAAGCACTTTCGGATACATCTTGGAATAGCAGAATCAAAATTCCCCCAGATTGAAGTTATACACAAGTTTAGGCAGAGTTATAGCCAGTTTGCCTCTCAGAGACACCATGCATTCTTCAGAGTGGTTTTGGTCTAGTGAGTCATTGTGAAATTTGGGGTGGCATTCTCATGGTATCTACCAATGCCCCTATTCCTTTGTGATCCCCAAAGCATTGCACTAAATAAGCAGGCCCATATGACTTGTAAGTAACAAAAATAGATATTGTAAAAATGGCATGGGAGTGGCATCTGCCTCCTCTAACTTTGTCAGGGGAGGGGAGGAGCATTTGTGAATAGGATATCATCGAGTGCTTCATGTAAGATTTAGATTTTTTTCCCATGGGCTAAATTAAAAATTAATGTTATTAGGCCTCTTCTTCAAATACCGCCTCCAATGAACAAATGAAGAAAAACTTGATATTCTTGTGCTGTAATCAAGGTGTTTCCATGAAATAGATTGGCTGAGGTTCAGAGAGGCACCCTTCTCTCAATGTCAGATCCAGAAATTGCCATTATAATACCTGCTTGGGAGAACTTGTTCGTCCTCACTGGTACAATTCACGTCTTCTAGTGACAGAAAGCTGAGAAACATTGCTCTCTTGGAAGCTATACCCAAGAAACACAGTTTCCTAACTGGGCTGTGCAGCTGATGAAACTTGCTCACCTTTCACCTGAATCTCTGCTATGTTTTGCAAATGAGGAGCTGGTGAGAAAAATATGCAGCTTGAAGCTGGCAAAGTTTTAAGTGGGTAAAACTTGTAGTGTTTAGATCATAGCCCCAGATTACTTAAGGGCTTCTGCTAACATGGAAATAAGACTCTTTACTGCTGAGAGATTGGATATTCAGATAGATTTTTTTATGAAGGCTATGAATATTTCAGCATGCAAACACTACCCAAGTAGAATGTGATGCTTCAAGACAGGGTCAGAGGTCAGGCTTTATCTGGTGTTATTTTTTTGTTTGTTTGTTTGTTTTTTGGGATAGCTCCAAGTTTAAAGGTATTGTACATTGCTCCCTACCCCGGGCCTCACATGGTAAGATAATTACTGGTAGCTAGTGCAAAGATGTATGTTCATATTGATTTGCAAAGATCTTGAGATTTCCCTCTCAATTTTTTGGTGGTACTCATTATAAAAAAAATATATCATGAAGAATGGTAATTTTTCTTCACCATAGCTGTGTGAAAGAATCCAGCCAAAAATATATGTCTGATAGTTCAACTTTTAACAAACTTAATTTTGCCGTTATAACTAAGAGTAGGCTCTGTTTTTCCTTTAGAGAATAGTGAGTTCATTTTCATAGTTTGCCTTTAAAACATGCAACAGACCCACAGGGCTGATTTTCAGAGGAGGTGCTGACTGCAGGTCAGCCAGTCTGAGTGAACTGGGGCCCACAATGTCTTCAGGCAAGCTGATGAATGTGACATCCAGAGTTCTGAAAGTCAAACATGACTCTAAGTGGAGTGGGATTTTGGTCATTATTAGAATTGTAAGACAATCCTTTTCGCTCTGTCTTCAAGTAGGGATAACAATTATTTGATGGGCAATTAACTAGGTAATTACCAAACTGCATGATAAATGCAAGTAGCTCTGGTAGCGTAGTGGCTACGAATTGGGCTGTGAACCTTAAGGTCAGCAGTTTGAAACTACCAGCCGCTCTGCGGGAGAAAGATGAGGCTTTCTGCTCCTGTAAAGATTTGCAGCCTCGGAAACCCTGTACAGAGTTGTTACGGGTCAGCACTGACCCAATGGCACTTAACAACAACAACAATGCTAAATGCAAGGTTGGTGGTTCAAATCCACCAGCTTCTCCTAGGAAACCCTATACAGGGCCACTGTGAGTCAGAACTGACTCAGTGGTACTTAACAACAACAACTAACCCACTGCCATCACATCAACTGTCCCCATGGGATTTTGGAGACTAAATCTTATATGGGAGCAGACAGCGTTATCTTTCTCCTGTGGAGTGGCTAGTGGGTTTGAACCACTGACCTTCTGGTTAGCAGCCTAATGCTTAACTCACTGTGCCACCAGGACTTCTTAATGTCAAAGAGACACCAGAAATGGCCAGCTCACATGCCTTCAACCTCTGGCAGGTAATTTAATGAGTGGAGCAAGCCAGATGTGCTGTATGAGATGCGGAGAGGTAGGGAGACAAGTCTAAAGAGGGGACAACCAGCGGTCTGCTCTGGTCAGCTGTGGCTAGGATGTAACGAGGGTTCTTCACACTGTTCAACCCTAAAAGAAACTAGAAATCCCAAATTTTATGTAAAATGTTCTAATATAAATTTCTAATATAAATTTTGTCTTATCAGCCACAAATTGGTGGCTTCGATTTTCAAAAACTGGAAAAGGTGGCGTTAGCTGCTTATTCGTCATGCCATCTCAGTCTCCCAAGATTACGGTGTTTATGGTCTGGTACATTCTGAACAGGTACATTTCCGTGGCTTAGAACTCTTCTATGCGAGGTGCAGAATGACTCTGAAATTCAGGGTGGCTTGCCATGTGTATGTCGCTTCTTTGAGTGACATAGATGATTTGTGAAGGCAGACTTACGGGAGTAGAATTCTAGAAAAGCTTACCAGACAGAGGTGCCCTCAGCTCCTTTACTGACTTTTAGCCCCAAGTAATTCCTTTCTCTCCTCCTTCTCCTCGCAGCCATCAGCCTTCGGAATTTGCTTGTTTTTTTTCACGTGCATTCTGAGGCTGGGGGCCGTTTAGGTTTCCTTTCCAGAGCTGCTGCATGCCATCAGGAGTGTGTTCACGCCTTGGTCAGAGATCATCACTCTCTGTGTCATTCTGAGTAATGGCGGCTTAGCACTGATCACTTCGACAAGAAAGGACTTCGACTAAGTCAGTGATACTGTAATATGATTATTTTAATGTTATTTCTTCTGGTTTCTTCTGGGTTGTCTAGCTATCACCTTTTCTCAAGGCATCCACATTTCCTGGACAGGGAGTGTAATGATGGAAACGTGTTTGGTTTTCAAGACTGAGAGTAGCAGTGGGGAACAGACAAATGATGTGTCCTAAGCTGCTGTTGATATCCTTCCAAACAGCTGAAGTTTAGTTTAGAACCTGCCATTAACTTCTGGCCTCTGGCAAGAGTACTGCAAGGTTTCAGTTCATTCCATTGTGTGTATGTGTGTAATGCGAGGGCAGATTGGGGCGGATGGCAGTCAGTGATATTTATGACCGGTATATAAAATACAAATGAAATAATTGATTACAAAATCATGACAAGCCTTCACTTGTCCTAGACAAACTTGTTCTCAGCACATTGTGAAAGTTCATGAATACTCTTTTCAGAACGTGAACGGCAGCCAGTCTGAAGAGACCAGGCGAAAGCTCTCAACACAGGAATTATGATGGGATAGAAGATTCTCAAAGTATGTCTTCTGTTCTCGTCACAAATATAGGTCACTTTTATTGTAGACTCTGAGCCAGCCTCAGACAGGACACCACGACAGTTTTGTTTAGGACACCTAGGTTCAAACTTGGGACGCGTGCGAGTCCCTTTGGTCCTTGCTGAGGTTCAAGCACAGTGCTTTTATGAAAAACTGGTAGCTGTGAGGCCTTGTGCAAACTGACAGCTTCGCCCTGTGTCATTAAAATCCTCCAGGTGGGGACACTGAGGTGGGCCCCAGCCGGCATTCTCTTTTTCCAGTCCGCGCTCAGTTCTCCTCCCTAACCCTTAGTCTCTCCGACCTTTTCACGTCAACAGAGAGGATATTTGCTGAGTAAATGGAAAAGGGAGTCAGAAGCTCAGTATTTTGTTTTAAGTCAGATATATTTAGAGGTGTAATTCAAAGTTCATTAGATGTATAATTAGAAGTTAATTGCTGAAAGAAAAAAATCTGCCGTTGTCTTTGATAAGGAAGTTTCTAGCATGAAGAATGTACCCCTCAATCTTAGCAGAGATGTTTGTTTTGTTCTGATTTTAAAATTTCTTCTTAAATATTTGAGACCCATGATCAAAAGCAACTGACTGGATATAAGTCCTTCATTTTCTGCACCCATGAGCACACTTCAGAAACAACCAAACTGGCTGGTCTAGTTTAGAGAAGAAAGCTACCATAGAAATATTTTCATCATACATACCTGCACTAAGTCCTCTGCTTGCCGTGGCACTAATTTTGAAATAAATGTATGCTACTCTAACCCGATAAGTTTTCTTCTCATTCTGTTTAAAAATAACAACAACTACCACCAAATACCTGATGTTCACTTCAGCTAAAAAAGAGACTGAATGGGAAAAAGACAAGCATGGAATGGAATTACCCAGTGATTCTAGGTTAAACAGGTTTGATTTTTTCCCAGAGCACGCTGTGTAGGATTTCAGGTCCCCATTCAGCCGTCCTAGACAGGCTCCATGGTATGTCCCCTGCTCTTTGTGAAGACCAACCGTGTGCTCTTTTCTCCGTGCAGCAAAGCTAAATATCATCCCAAATGCTCTGGATCCTTCTGAGGAGCCTTTGTGTGGTGCACAGGAAGGACTGGGTCATGAATATGCATTCGCTGACACGTAACATTGTCTTCTGCTAAAAACACAGATAGAGTGCTCTGATCTCAGCATTGGAAGCTGATTTCTGATTTCAGCCTAGACAGGTCTGCTTAAAACTATAATCAAGCTGATTGTATTGTCCTGGAATTTTAATTTCCAATTTAGGGTTTTGCTATATAATCTCTAGTAGAGTGTGTCTAATCTTCATGAAAACCCAGAGTCTTTATTTAAACTCTATGGATTTTCTTCCATGTGTCTAGGCTGAGTGGAGATGTGTCTTGAGGCTGAGCTGGAGCAACATTAAATTACTGAGTAAATGAAGGCAGCGTTGTTATATCTCTGTCTTTTTGAAAGACCAACTCAAATTCTGTATGCTGTAGCTTTGATCCTTTTCATTTAATTCTAAGTACACTTGTTATTATAGTAACTGTTGTTTGTATGTTATTTTAGCTTTTTACTTAAGTAGCTCTTTAGCAATTTAAATGAAATGTAATTAGGTTACATCTGTTTTACATGCATGTAATACCACGCAGATGTAAACTTCTATTAAAGCCATATTTTCTTTTTGGCAAGAAAAAGCAAAAATTAAATTGCACCAATCATTGGAGTATGCCTCCCCCTTAAAATAGATATACACACATATATATATATATATATTTGTATATTTATGTGTGTGTGTGTAGTGTATAAGGGGGGGTTCAAAAAGTTCATGGGGAAATGGAACTAAAAGATAATGGAGTTTTCCCACAAACTTTTTAAAGCTCCTTCCTGTATACAAAGCACTCTGCTTTTATTTATGCGGTAGTGGGAGTACATCACTTGTATGATTTGAAAAGTGGGGGAAAGTTTCAAAACAATAGTGCCTTGTGATTGATCTGCATTCGGTGTCCACAGTGACAGTGGAACTTACCCACTGTGTGAGTGTGTGCAGGCAGGAACGCATCGCTCTCCAC
This sequence comes from Chrysochloris asiatica, assembly GCF_000296735.1. NCBI lineage: Eukaryota > Metazoa > Chordata > Mammalia > Afrosoricida > Chrysochloridae > Chrysochloris > Chrysochloris asiatica. The sequence goes on from NW_006408573.1 coordinate 2,497,165, forward strand.
ATCAGAAACACTAGCTGTTATGACTCCACATCATGTGGGAAGAGGGGAAGGAGCAGTGAGAACTCTAACCCAGCCATAAACCAACTTTAGTGAAGCCACTTTACAGTAAGAACAAAACCAACGAAAAGCCATGAATAATAGCATTTATACAAGCTGCCTCACTGACTTTGGGATCATGAATGTGCAAGTACTTTGAAAAGCAAATGACAATTATTCAAAAATGTTACTAATATCTTTGTCTGGTCTGAAAACAGCATGACCAATAAGTCCTTTCCCCACCCCCACCCCCACCCCTGCCCCCGGTTTCTCCGCATTTTTGTAGGTATAATGGCAATTGAACTCAGAAATGCATTCTCCACTTTGGGGAACTATTGCCTCCATTATATAGCCTGTTAATAGGATTTATAAAACATCATTTCAGACAAAGTCATTTCTCTTACTTGCTAACGAGACACAAAATTTGGACTGTCTGGAACCAAGCAACCTTTTCAAAGTTCCCCATTTGTTGCATACATGTTCAGTTTTGCAATGCAGTCATGTTTAATGGTGGTGTTTTATGACATCAATAAAAATATTTTCATAAAATTCTTCCTTGTAAATATGGTTAAACTTTTAGCTTGCTGCTACTTGGTGACCTGTTAAACAACTTAATGGACTTTCCAATGGATTTTCCAGTACCAAGACTAGAAGGGGTCGGGAAGAGCCAGCTTTATGACGTTACTCTTTTTATATTGGGGCCTTGAACTGAGCTCAAAAGGAAAGAAAATCCTAGCAGGGCTTTCAGTACCCAACTGTCTAGGTTGTATTTCATTTCTGATTCTGGAGGAAGGAGCATGGACTGTAATGCTTTCTTCTGTTTCTTACCCAATTTAAGCCATTAGTATATTAAACGGCAAGAAAAAGAAACATTCTACTCATGCAATGATGCATCTTGTTGTTAGTGAGCCCTTAATAGTTGCTTTGTACCATTCTGAATGTTACGTGTGATCTCATTTATAAAGTCCTTTACAGCAAACCCACTGGGCAGATACTGTTATCCTTCATTTTATAGGTGGTGAAATTGAAGCCCAGACAGATTAAGAATTGTTTCCAAGGTTGTACAGTTATTAAGTATTAGAGCTAGGATTTGAACTTTGAAACCTTGAATTTTATAAACTATACTTCTCTGTTATTGCTGCTCTTGTTGTTAAATACCTCCGAGTCGTTTCCAGCTCATAGTGACCCTGTGGGAACAGAAAGCCTCATCTTTCTCCAAGGGAATGCCTGGTGGGCTCCAACCACCCACCGTCCTCTGTACTTCTCTGTATCTCATAAAATACTAATGTTTTTGTCCGAATGTTTGTTTTGTTCTCTGCACCAAATATCTGTGACCTGGAAAGAATTTTAAGGTGTTTTCCTTTACCTATTCCCTTTTCTTTCCAGGTCAAATGAAAACCTTTCCGAAGATCTAGGTGCTACCATTATCCAAGTGAGAGAGACATTCTTGCAGCTTAGTAAGTGAAGGCCTGGGTGTGGGAATCTGGAAAGATAGAATTCTAAAGAGGATGAAATACATGCTAGGTAAACAGACAGGGGCTGTCTCAGGAAGATGAGAAGCAACAGAAATCAAGGTTAGCGGAAGCCTCAGGCATGTGGTGGGATTTGGCGGGCATGGAAGAACACAAAATAAGCCAAGGAGGTGGATGGCATTTCAGGCTCTGGGAGGAGAATGAGCAGAGGCTTAGAAGAAAGAGAAAAACTGGCCCATGCAGGGTACTGATGGATAGAACATAAAGTAGGAAATAGAATGACATTCAAAACTAAGGTTTTGAATTCAAAACCCCAGCAACAACCAAACCTCTTACTGCCTAGTGAATTCTAGCTCATAGTGACCATGCAGGACAGAAGAGCTGCCCCATCAGGTTCCCAAGTCTCTGTATCTCTACAGAAACACTGTCAGGTCTGTGCCCATGCAGCATCTGGTGGATTTGAACTGCCAATCACACAGTTAGCAGCCAAGCACTTAACCACTGTGCCACCAGGGTTCATCAGTATGGTCATGGTGGTGGTGGTGGTGTTTACCACTGAGTCGGTTCTGACTCATGGTGGTGGTACTGGTGGTGTGCCATGGAGTCAGTTCCAAATCATAGTGACCCTGTATAGGGTTTCCAAGGCTGTCAATCTTTACGGGAGCAGAACACCTCATCTTTCTCTCATGGAACAGCTGGTAGTTTTGAAACTACTGACCTTGAGATTAGAAGTCTAATTCGTAACCAGTATGCTGTTAGAGCGCCTTCAAGGTTGTGATTGTTGTTGTTATGTGCCATGGAGTCGGTTCCGACTCATAGAGACCCTGTACAGGGTTTCCAAGGCTGTTAATCTTTATGGGAGCAGAAAGCCATGGTGATAAATCACTTTAGCAAATCTATTAGGGAGAAAGAGAGGGGATTTGAAGCCCCAGAGTCCTGGTGTGGTGCCATATGATAAGCACTCGACCTCAAGGTCAGTTTAAACCACAAGTCGGCTGTTCAAACGCACCAGCCCCTCCTTGGAAACCCGATATAGAGTTGCTATGAGTTGGAACTGACTCAACAGCACTTAACAACAACACCACAGGAGCCCTGGTGGTGGATAAGCACTAGATTGCTAACCACAAGATCAGCAGTTCAAACCCACCAGCTGCTCCACAGTGAGGCTTTCTGTTCCTATAAAGATTTGCAGCCTTGGAAACCCTACATAGTGTCTGTCTGATTGTAATGTTGATCATGAAGGAAAGTTAGGACAGGAGAACTGGGTGGAGGTAAGAACCTGGGCCTTATATTCAGCTTAGTGATACACTCACTGTGAGCAGATTGCTTAGCCTGTTTTAGCACCAGCTTCGTAATCATGTTGTTGGAAACATGTTAATACTTACAGAAAACTTAGCATAGTCACATACTTGGCATTCAATTCAATATCTGTTCATGGTCTCCTCCTTTTGATGAGTAGAATCTGATCCCATTGTATAGATGAGGCTTCCCAAGGTTTGGACACACAAAGTGATTTTCCATATTACTGCAGCCAGTGTGGGCCTGTGAAACTGCAGGGACCTCACTGGCCTGCATCAGTCCATGGCCGGTTCGGCCCTTTAACTTTCCTGCCCGGAGTCTGGACATGGCAGAGCTGTGCAATCACAGACTTTGTATATACATTTCTCATGACTAAATAGAGATTTTATGTAGTTCCTTTGCTTACTTTCTATAATTTAGATATTTATCTTTCCAGAGTTTTCAGGGACATTCCCAAGGCAGTTTGGTATCTATTTGTGCCATGCAGTGTAACTTGTATTTTTTGTTGACATGTCACTATAGGAAGGTTACCCAAAACATATTCTCTGCTGTAACCTAAATCTCAGTGTGTATCCATAGTTCCTCCTTTTCAGTGTGCCCTAGTCAAGCTATTAAGTTGGTAATACCCCGTGAAATCTCGGTCCTGGTACTTGGGAAACCAACACCCCAGGCCCGTGATGAGTACTCGCCCCCTTGGTTATTAGATTGCTGCTGCTGCTCGGTGTCTAACCTCTTGCATTTGTGTGGTGACAAGTCTTTTGCATTGATGAGGTAAATGAGTCTCTGCCATGGGGACAGGAGTCGGGATGAATCTGGGAAGCCGGGGCACAGCATCAGATCCTGTTTCACCAAGAGAACAAGATTGATTGGTTGTGTTACATCAGGGTGAGGTGGACCCAGCAATGCTGCGCCACATGCTTTTTGATTCCCTTGTCTGCTAAGTATGCAAGTACAAACAGCTTTAACACAGTTTTTTACCTAGAAAGGAGCCTGGGGCTATATCCAAGTACATTTAACATATGAAAATTGAGCTGCTTTGAACTTGTATGTTTTTGATAACTGCTTGGTATGCTTCCTGGAGGATCACCTGTAGGCTTTTCTTTCCAAATCCTAATCCCTTTGATTGAGTGCCAGGACAGATAGCTCTCATTGAATAACTCCAGTCTCATAATTCTGCCTTCATTCAGAGTTGAAAGGGAACAACTCCAGATTCAATAGGCAAATCCTCAGATTTAGCGAAAGTCATTCCAACACTTTAAAACTGAAATTGTTTTGTTCTAAAAGAGGGTTCAGGTGGACTACTGAATGTTTACACAAGTCAGATGCTGCCAGGAACTACAGGATGGGAAAGCAAGGCTCATCTCTCTCTGCCTTCGCCTACTCCCCTTGCTCCTGACCAAGGGACAACTGGAAGAGCTGGGTGTTTCAGAGCAACCTGGTGTGGTAGCTTTTAAATGTGAGCACAAAGAACTCTTAGTTAGCAGTGGAGCACTTAACCACCGCACCACCAGGACACCGTCAGCCCCCTTTTGGAAAAGAGGAAACAGCTGGGTTCTCTTCATCTGCACAAATGTGCCTGGTGGGGACTGATGTAAACCAGTTCAAGATGCTTTTTGATTGGAAACTGTGCAGACGCTGCCGAGTTAGAAATCAAGTGGCATGCTCCCGAGCTTGCAACCTTTCTTGTTTCTGGCACCAGTCTGATTTCTGCTGATCTCTGTTTGGGTCTTTTCAGAGATCATGTGTACTAAAGGAAGGTTCCTTTCTGCTGAGCATCCTGTGTCTGTCCTATTTGCCAGCTAGCGCTTCTGTTGAGAAAAGCCATTGTCTTTCTCTTTGTGCTTGGTGCCCTGTTTCAGATGGAAGCCTGAGAAGTCATTTCCTCATTCAATGTGTGACTGGGCCCAGCTTATCCAAGTATATACTTCCTCTTGTGTGAACAAACCCTGCCCTCTTCTTGGCCATCAGACGAAGACAAGGACGGTAGTCCATTATTCTATAGCATTTGGGATCTCAGTGTCCCACTTGAGACAAGGTGTGGAGATTTAGTTCCCTCTGGCCACTTTCCCACTTGGTTTTTTCCTTTTTCCTCACTAGAAGGCATCCCAGGTTTAGGGACAGTCTTCTCAGACTCAGTGAGGCCAGCCTCCTTGGAAAAGGAACCCTGGAGGCACAGTGCTTAAGCACTTGATTGCGAACTGAAAGGTTGACAGTTCAAACACACCAGCTACTCTGCCAGAGGAAAAAAAAACCAACTTGGCCATCTGTTCCTGTAAAGATCATGGTTCTACCCTGTCATGTAGGGTAACTGAGTAGGAACTAACTCAGAGACTCACAGTGACCGTTTCCCATTTAGGTGCACTGGTGGTACAATGGTTAAGCACTCAGCTGTGGACAGTAAGATGACCAGTTCAAACCCACCCAGTGACTCCACGTGAGGAAGAGCTGCAACTGTAAAGATTTACAAGCCTCTGAGGTACTTGTACTCTGTGAGGTATTGAGTTGGTTCCGACCCAACAGCAGTGTTTTCCACTTATGAACGGGGTCACATCTTCATTCATAGCAAATCTTTGTAAAGAAGGTGGTATGTTGGTAAAGTGCATGATGTGATATGATCGTGAAAATTGTTCAAGACTAGAATCTACTCCATAAAGAGAAGATACAAAATGATTCAACAATGAACCATCCAGGTCTCATCTGAACACATTTTATAGACTCTTTCCTATGGAACTAAAAGGTCTCTTTAGAGCTGCCCTAAGGTATGACCCTGTTTAGCTTGTGAATCTTGACTCATTGGTATAAGTTTATTAACAGTCTTTGTTCATTAAGTTTTCCTCTCTTTCACATTTTCTGTTTTTCTTCTCAGAAGAATTTTATGAGATTGTAGTCATTTAGAATTTTGAAAAGCCTCTTATTTCTATTAATGCTTAAAAACATCATTTGATTTTAATGGGTGCTGCTTAAACCTAGAAAGATTGTATCTGTATGACTGTCGATTCTTACAACAACACTTCGGAATAAAAGTAGAAAGTTTATGACACATTTTATTATATTCCTAAATGCGAAAGAGCATTCTAATTTAAAAATAAATCACTATAGTTTTAAATTCTTATTTAGCCTCTGTAACTGTTTAATAGCCCTTTTGTGGCTGACGGATCAATGTTTTAAAACAAGTTCTTTAGGGGCACTCTGCCCCATTAGTCCCTGGCAGTCAAATCTGAACTTGACTGAAATAAAACATGATGCCACGGGGCAATTAAGAGGAGAACTTTCAGAGAGGACTGTGAATGCAAAATACAGTCATTTATTGTATTAATGGATTTGGGGGAAACCAGCCCACCTCTCTTAAGCTCAACTATGTGTATTTGGGACTTTTTCTATCTTTAATTTATTTCTTTGTTTCTCTCAAGGTACTAGGGGGCTCCATAGTGGGCTCTCAAGGTACAGCAATCCTCTTTTTGTAGGCTGCCACTTCTGAATATGAGCCTTTATATTTTTCATTTTATATGGAAAATGGGATGATGTCATTTAGGAAAGCTTTTTCCCTAGAGTGGTTTTGGGAAGCAGAATCTGGTGCGGTATTACTTAAAAGCAGTAGCGTAGTAAAGCTAGCTTTGTGCTTTCTCGGATCGTCCTGAGTCATGGGATCTATCTATCGCTAACTTCCTCAGTTTTACGGGAGGACAAAATACAGGTATTCATTTTATCGTTTCTCAAAACCCTATAAACACAACAGACAGTTATTTCTCTAACATTACAACAACTTCTTTGTGTTTATTAACCTTAGTTTGTAGTAATTTAGGAGTGTTGCAATTTAAGAGCTATTTAATTTGCGAAGGGGATTGACCTCCCTAACTTTTGAAGGAAAGAATTCGTTTTCAGGCTTTAAAACTTCATTGAATCTCAGTTGCCTAAGACAGGATTAAGTCCAAGTTTTAAAAAACTGCTTACATGCTTTTCCAGCCACCACTACTATTTCCTCGACAAGTCCTTCTCCCCACCTCCCTTCCCCTAAACATAGCTCCTGAGTATTTACTGGTTCCTGCATGATCTCTGTACCACTCATTTAGGTCCACTTTCTTCTGCTCATCTTGTTTCCTCTCTCTGTTTTGCTTCTTTGCCTTCTGTGGCGCTGTGGGTTAATGCACCAGACTGCAAAGCTATTTGAACTGCAAGCTCACCAGTTCAAGCTCACCAGCTACTCCTTGGAAACCCTATACAGGGTCACTATGGGTCAGAGGTAAACATCCTTCTGGTATTCTCTGCTTTCAGTCAAGATCCATCGGACATCAGCAATGATA
>NW_006408573.1:2506072-2513373 GCF_000296735.1 Chrysochloris asiatica
AACAACAACAACAACAACCCTCAAAACGGATATTCTTCCTTTGTGTCCTTAAGAGGCCTGTTAGATTCAGTATCCAGGAATCCCTTGGATACCTATGTAAGGTGTGCAAAACATAGCGGTGTCACTGCTTACTGTGACCCTGTCAGGACGCCTTTGCCCAGCAAACGGACCTTCCTCTCTGCTCCCTTGTTCCTACATATGAGAATATTCTAATGGTAAGCTTCGTTACTTGCACGTGTTTATGTGTCTGTTCACGAGACAATTGAGTCTCTTGAGGACAGAAGCTGTCTAACCTATTTTTGTATCCCAAACTACTACATGGGTAAGTCAACAAAAAGCAGTCAAATGACTGCATGAACAAATATTTCTTGCTTTGAGAAATGTCAAGAGATGCTTAGCATAAGAAATGGAGTGAGTAGAAGCCATTTTGAAAGTCGTTAAGTCAGCCCACATGATGCTACTAAGAAAACCTCATGTTAGAGCTAATGAACCTTAAACCCACAGAGCATCAGGAGCTGGCTAAGAATCCATGTTTGGTTAGGGAGAAACCTGGGCCTAGAAACTTGGTCTTTTGGTTTCACAGCCAGACACTCTGGCAACCACACTGGTATTTTTCTGGCAGGCACACTGTATAGCCCATCCAACAATTGAGTCTCTATCCCAACCCTGCCTTCTTCACTTCGGCAAAGAGAAGTGCAGTTTTGCTCATCTGGTGGCAGAGGTCCCTGGATCGCAGGGGAGGGTGGCCCCTGTGCCAGCCCCAGGTACTAATCACGTTTGGGTTAACCTAATCATGGCATTCCTGTTTCCCATGCTAGATGTTCACTTTCCCAAACCTCCTTCTAGGTCGTGAGGCTGTGCGGAAAGTTCTGGTCTGTGAAACATGAAGTAGAGTCTGCAGGGGACTTTGAGGAAGATTTTCCTCCTGGAAAAGATGGAACTTTAGTCTCTGTCCTTCCTGGGGCTTCCTGCCTTTGCACACAGCAGTGTTTACTCGTGTGATGATAAGTACGAGGACAAAAGGCTGCTCTGGCTAATGTTGGTCGGACAGTAAGATGGAAGATCCTGCATCTGTGCTGCCCACTTCGAGTCTTCTTGTTAATTAAGTGACAAATGTCCTGACACATTAAACTTTTGATGTTTTCTGCTGCTTGAAGCAGAACATATCCTAACTGATTCCATTGCTTTTAGAAGCAAAGGTAAGAGTGCAGGCAGCATCCTGACAGGGAAGGTGCTGCCTGGATTCAATATCTAGAAGTCAGAACAACATCAGGAGCCCTGGTGGCACAGTGGTTTAGCCCTCAGCTGCTAACACCCGCCCAGGTGCTCACTGGGAAAAAGATGGGCCAATCTTCTTTCTTAAAGATTACGGATGCCCCATAGGGTTTTCAACGCCTGGTGTGGTGTCATAGGATAAGCTCTCCATCTCAAGGTCAGTTTGAACTGCAAGGTCACGGGTTCAAACTCATCAGTAGCTTCTCAGAAACTCTATGCAAGGCACCGCAGTATGAGTCGGAACTGATTCGATGACACTTCACAATATCAATAATCCTAGATATTGGTCAGATTTGACTGGACAGCAATGGCTTCAGGGTTTGTGTTTTGGTTTTATGACAACATGGTTTTTAAGAAAGTTGGTGGCTGACATATTAAATGGAAGGAATAGCCCTGGAACATTTGTCAGTCAAAAAACATTAAATTATCCACTATAGTCTGTAGGACTCTGCAGAATACTGAGTATACAGCAGTAAAAGGTGGCTTCGATCCTTAAGGGACTTAAAGTCTAACAAGGAAGGCTGTGAGCAAGCAGACAATTAGCAAAGACTAATAATTGCTGTTTTTTGATAGTGATATATTCAGGGTACTATGGGAATTCAAAGGAGGCCCATCATATCCTGACGGGTTGGGGATTAGGAGAGATCATGGAAAGTTTCCTGAAAGAAGTAATGTTATTGTTGTTAAGTGCCATTGAGTTGGTTCTGACCCATAGAGACCCTGTATAGGGTTTCCTCGGAGCAGCTGATAAGCTTGAACTCCCAAGCTTGCGATTTAAGCTGACGTTGCAGTCCAGCACATTAACCTACAACACCACACCGGGACCCAAAAGAAGTAGTAGCTGAGCTGAAGTTTGAAGACTAAGTAGAATTTTACCACCACAGACAGATGGGGAAAGAGAGAGGGAGTTTTCAAGGCAGTGAGGAAGTATGTTAAGAAAAAAAGGCATGCAAGAAACAGAACATTTGAAAATTGAAAATCTTAATATCTTGCCATTTTTCATTCAGCTCTTTTCCATTAGAATGATCACTGGACTGCTAACTGCCAGGATTCCAACCCACCTCGGAAACTCTATACAGGGTTGCTATGAGTGGGAACCGAATCAACATCACTTAACAGCAATAGTAGCTGCAAGTGTAATCATTATTCCCTTTTGGTGAGAAATGAATAGAAATGATTATTTTCCATTGTTTCTTTCTCAAATCCCTACTAAGTCCATGGGATGTTAAATTCTTTAAAATAGAATAAAAGAGGGGAGATCCATGGTTAGATTGTTTTGATATTATTGGATTAAGTAAAATTCAGTCATCTTTTTGTACTGCAGGAATTCCAAATACTTTTGTATTCTCGTGTTCCTTGTTACTCACCAAGAGGAGGCTGCAACTGAATCATTTCCTAAAATGTATCTGACCATACACCCTTTTTAAACAAAACCAACTGTTAGAGTGAGGCATTGAGAAGGGTTGGTGTACGTGACTTCTTCCGAAAGTTTGTCAGAGAAGGAAAGTATACTTACAGTGTGGTACCTGGAATGGGCCATGTGTACAGAGAGCTATTTCATAAGATTGGGAAATCAAGGACATGTTTACATGCCAAGGACAAAAAGTACAAGTAAGGGAGGTTGAAGACACAGGAGCAGGGAGGATGATTGGTAGGACAAACAAGGTACTTGAGGTTATTTCTTCTCGTTATTACATGCCGTCAAGTTGTTTGACTCATAGCGACCCTATGTAGGGTTTCCAAGAAGCAGCTGGTGGGTTTGAACTGCCAACCTTGTGGTTCTCGGTCCAGTGCTGATCATACAGTGCCACATCGGGAATCCTGAGGTTACTAGAGGGATGAAATATTTAGGACTTCTGCTAGAGGCTCTGTTGAAGATGTCAAGACCACTATTGTATTTCATCTCTGTTGCAGGAGAAGGCAGGACTGTAGGTCAGAGACTTCATGCATTTACAAGAGTGTACTGGCAGAATTTATGTTCATCAGTTAGTATTTTTCCCTTTAGAATTAGGAAACCTTATTCAAATAGACTTAAGTTAGAAGAGTTTATTGTCTCATATAATTTAAATGTACCTGGCTAACTAGCTTCAACCATAGCTTGATCCAGGGATTAATCTTATCACCAGGACCCATCTCTCTGTTCTGTTTCATCTTGGTTTATACCATTTTCAGGTTCTTCCTGGCTCCTGACAACTTTAAGCTCATCTCTTGTAATTTGAAGATGTTTGCTGCTCCAGACTTAGCATTTACCATTACACCGCCAACCTTATAAAAGAAGGATACTTGTCTCTCTCAAAAGAATCAGCCTCTTTAGTCTGATTGAATTATGCGTCTATCTTTTAACCAATCCCTATGACCAAGAGACATAGCCTATGCCTCCCACTTGTACTCAAGTTATAGGAACCCTCCAAGGAAAATCTCAAGAGTGGGGGATGTTAAGAAAATACCCCTCTCAAATAAGAGAAACTTCCCATAGCAGAACCCTTAGATTTTACCCAACATGATTTTAAATTCTAAACATTTGAAAATTGAAGGTCCCAGATCTAACAGTGTAAATTAGAGCCTTCCTTTCAGAGCACCCAGCTAAGAAGTGAAGAGTCCTGACTGACAGCCATCCAGGGACCACTGACACTTACTGAAGAAGTTATGTGGCAAATACTCTTTGGAAATAAACAAAAAGCAGTTTTCAAGAACCCAACTTTCACCCAAGACCTATCAGCCACAGGCAAAAGTCATTAGCAGGATTTATACGTTAGTGCATCCACTATTGCGTCAAAAGCAGATCCTAAAAGGGAATTTCTGTTTTCCGGAAACGCCGCAGAGGAAAGGGGAAGACTTTCTGGGTAAAGTTTCAGGGAACCTAATGCATAAATCCCCTTAACAAACTCTGGGATTTGGGTTTGTAACTCATTCCTTCCAACTTAGTTTCCATGGAGACAAGCTTCCGTAGCCGCCATGGAGCCAACACAACCAAACTGAGGAAGAAAGGGGTAGAATTTGTGGAGAAACTGCTTAAAATGGTGTTTTTTTGTGAAGTGTGGTATTGTGCCCTTTTAATAGTCCCTGAGTTGTTAAAAACCCCATGAAAGCAGCCAGTTGCTGGCTGATAAGCTTTCCCCCTTCTCTGCCTTTAACAACCTCACTGACCTTCATTTCTTCTACAGTCCAGGCTATACCATTAAATTGGCTGGATCCTCCCAGACTCTATAGTAGGTTAGAGTGGGAAAGTAGGGAGTCTCTCTATTCCTATACCACAGAGAATATCATACATTTACCTATAGGGCAAAAGTTAAAAGCCAACACAACTTGGTTTGTCTTTGTGTTTGTCTTTTTTCTGGGTTGAGTGACATTCTTCAGGAGAATTGTCTGGAGAGTCTCTAGCCAGACCTACTTGTTGCATGGCGAGTGGTGGCTCCCCAGCCTGCTGGGTAAGGGGACAGGATGCTCTCGGGTGTGGTGTGGTGTGGTGTGGTGATAAATGGTGATAAATGCTTGTACTCTATGAGGCCTTTGCCAATGCATTTGGCCCCCACTTAGCAGCCTCCACAGCTGGCTTTTACGTGGTTTTTCTTTTCCTCCTCCTGTTTGGTTGCAAACCTATTTTGACTGAGGATTTACTTGTCACCTCGTGTTGACATTTCAAGTTATTGCATTAAGAAAAACATAGTAGAAAGCAAACAAGCAAGTATATTACAATAGGTCACCAGGCGTAGAAGTTGTACTCAAGTTTCAAAGAAAAGGAGAGGGTTGAAGTGGAAAATGAAGAATAGGTATGTTGGGGAGGGGGGTGGAGGGGGCTCACCATCTTGGTTCCTGGACCTAAGTCAGAACCTGGATTTGTGGCTGTTGTCTTCAGCTCCTGATGATTTCTGGGGCTGCTAAGGAAGGAAGGTTCTGGTCCAACTGTAAGTTGCTATGAACCCATGGGAACTTTTGGATTTTTCTGATTACAAGTGACTATAACAACAAAGAGAATGACTCGGCTTTAAGAACTTGTTTCCACAGTGTCTCTAGGGGACAGGTTTACTTTGGTCTAGAAATTCCCCAAAGGCAAGCTGAGACTATGTAAATTAAAGAACTAGAGCCAGAGACAACCAACTCTGTGGTTTTATTTGATTTTCTAAAACATATGTCCATCAGCATGTCTTAGACAACACAATATGATTAAAACACAGCAATAATCACCCATATAGTGAATTTTAATTGGTGTACTGTGTGATGAATAGTAAAGTTGGAACCCCTTTTTCTGTGATTCACCATAAAGTAGGAATCGGGAAGTTTGTATTTTGAGCTGGGCTCTGCCATGTGACCTTGGGGAAGTCACTGAATTTCTTAGGACTCTATTTCTCTCAGCTATGAAACAAGGGTTTAAACTAGGCAATCTCTAGAGGGCCTTGTACTACTGAATTTGACTACTCCAAAGACCTTTTCTAGTCTCTTGAATTTTATTGCTGAATTCAACAATTTAAAGGATTAGTTGAGTGTTTCTCTCTTATTTTATAATCTATGGCAAAGATGTCTGTGGGCAAAGTTTCGGAGGTTGATTTCAGTAAATTATATCATGCCTATTTTGAACAAGTTCATATTACACTCATATTACATATTACATTCATGCTCATCTTACACTCGAGAGAGAAAGAGAACTAGCAATTTCAGTACTTTCTTGGCCTGCCATTCCATTTCATGAGACAAGAAACAGGAATTTCTGCATCCATCTCAAAGGGTAAACATCTTTCTGACCTGAGTGTAATTTTACAGCTTAAAGGTTTTTTTTTTTTTCACAACATGGATCCTAAACATCAGGCAGCTGTTTCATCTGGTGCTTAACTGATGAAAAATATTCCAATGGTAGAGGAAAACATAGCTGTGTTGGTACTTTATGCTGGTCTTCCTAAGACTCTCTCTCCCCTTCTCGGCATTCCTTAGGAACCTGCATTGTAGCATGTGAACATAGCTTATAGTAATAGAAAATACACAAGCCACCAGCTTCGTGCTGAGCCTCTAGAACCTGGGAGGCAACAGAAAGGGCTTTCTTTGGGCAGATGATTGGTAACAGTATGTTTCAAGCACTTCAAGAAAGGGACAACAGTTTTCTACTTGACTACATTTTTAATCACCTCAAAACTGTGGAAGAAAACTAGAAGACACTGACAGATTTCCTATAGTGACTTTATTTGGTTATAAAGTTAAATGCATTTTTATTCAATTCTAAGTGAAGCTATATCTTCCAGTTTAGCCTTTTCTTTCTTATTGTCTATTTGGTGGCAGTTTCATGAAAAAAAAAAAAAAAACTATATATCTATATATAGATATATAGATATACTTTCCTTGATAACATAATTCTTTCAAATTCCAGAAGCATCTCATATCTCCAAAACTGTTAATAAACAGTGATGTCTTACAATTCTCTTTGAAGTGGTAATACAGTTTTAAAAAATTAAGTGACAGTTTAAAAACTGTGGCATCAGAAAGACTGATAATGACAAACATTGACAAGGATGTGGAAAATTACAACTCCTTATATACATTGCTGTATATATACATTGCTTATATACATTGCTGTATATAAGGAGTTGTAATGGTAGCGTAGTGGTTATGAATCAGGCTGTGAACCTTAAGGTCAGCCATTCGAAATTACCAGTTGTTCTGCGGGAGAAAGATGAGGCTTTCTGCTCCCATAAATATTTACAGCCTCAGAAACCCTGTACAGGGTCACTATGAGTTGGTTCCAACTCCACGGCACATAACCACCACCACCACTTTGGAAAACAACCTAGAAATTCCTTGAAAGGTTAAACAGTCATCAAAAAATCAGAAGTTCTTCTAGGTATATACCCAAGATAAGGGAAAACTTATGTCCAAACAAGAACTTGAACACAAATGTTCATAGCAATATTATTCATATTAGCCAAGATGTATAAAAAACCTGCAAAGATTTAGAGTTAGAAAACCAAAAGGGAAGAACACGGTCAGTATTTCTCAAGCTGGGGGAACTGAAGAAAAAATTCAAGCCTCGACTTTCATTA
>NW_006408573.1:2514781-2519536 GCF_000296735.1 Chrysochloris asiatica
CTGGAGAAGGCTATCATTTTTGGTAAAGTGGAGGGTCAGAGAAAAAGAGGAAGACCCCTAACGAGATGGATTGGCTAGGTGGCAGGACTCAAGTGTGGCAGCGGTAGTGAGGTTGGCCCAGAATCGGACATTGTTTCGTTCTGCTGTGCACGGGGACTCTATGAGTCGGTTCCAACTCGATGGCACCTGACAACAACAACAACAGAAACAACCTAAATGTCCATCAAATAATAAACAGAAAACCTAAATGTGGTCTCTCTATGCAATGGAATATGATTTAACAATACCAATGATTGGAATAAATGATCCAGGCTGCAATATGGGTAAACCCTAAAACCTGCCAAATGATTGCATTTGTGTGAAATATTTGGAGCGTTCAAATCTGTAGCTGGAAAATGCAGATTAGTAGTTGTTAGGGACTAGAATTAGGTCAGGGAATGTGGGGAGAGAAAACCACTGAAGTGTTTTGAGTGGATGAATTGTGTGGTAGATGAACTATATCTCAATGAAGCTGTTATGGAGATGTGCTTTTTTAGTTGAAAATTGTGTCAGACCATGCAATTTCCTTGCTTAAGACCCTCTGTCACACCTAGAACACAAGTCAGTCCCCTTACCACACTAGAGCCCAGCCTGCCTTTCCACACACTCACCTCTCATTCATCTTCTCTTGAGCACATGAAGTCTGCTTTTGTCTCTGGGCCTTTGCACTTGCTGCTCTTGGTCTAAAGTGCTCTGCACCTTGGCCCTTCATGTTTTTGGCAATCAAATGTCACTCGTGACTCTGCTTGGTAAGTTACCTCTGCATCCCCACATAGCCACACCACCCTGACCCTTTTTCTTCGGAACACTGAAGTTTTTATTGGCTTGTTTACTGTGAGTGATCCTATGTCTTCCCCACTAAAACAAAAGCTTCGTGAGAGCAGGGACTGTGTCTATCTTATCAACAGTACAGCCCCAGGGCTGGGCTCTGTGCCTGACGTCTGCACTCACAATGTGTGTTGGATGAATGAATGAGCTGTACAACATGCTCTGTTGCTCGGCTGCGAGTGGAGATCCCAGTTTTGCTATAGTAGCCTCTTGCATTGGGAATTCCTCAAAGTCTTTATACTTGGGAATCTTTATCTCCTTTCTTTGAAATAATCTAAGATAATGGGGGTGACTGAGGTATGGCATTCTTATTTGCCAGAGAGGACCCGTTGTTGTTGTTAAGTGCCATCCAGTCGGTTCCGACCCATAGCGACCCTGAGCAGGGTTTCCGAGGCTGTAAATCTTTACAGGAGCAGAAAGTTTCATCTTTCTCCCATGAAGCAGCTGGTAGTTTCGAACTGCTGACCTTGTGATTTGTAGACCGATTCGTAACCACTACGCTACCAGAGATCTTTTAGAGAGGACTTGGAGGCATGGAGAAAACTAATGGACCTTGAAATTGTGATCTGATTGGGAGTTTGCAAAACGATGTTCGGGATTCAATTTCTCCTCTTCCAGTCATTCAACCTCAGAAGCACCTCTTCAGCTTTTGTAATTATGCCTTGTTGTCTTGTTGACTTAATTTGCTCTTTTTGTGTATAACATTCTAATGAAAGCTCTTTGAAGATATGAAATGTGTTTATTTTTCTGAGTGTCCTTGTCAGCATACAATACACACTTGACTTTCATTTGTAAACTCTGATGACTTAGGTGTGGAGAGGCTGACTAATTTTAGAGAACCTCATTCTGGGAACCGGATACCTTCATGCTTCATTTTCTGTACCAAGTGGTCTCACTTTCTGTGCATCTCAGTGGTGATATGGCCTCCTAGGGACGTGGAGAAGCCAGAAGTGAAACACCCTGGGCTGCTGGTGGCTTTCCACAGGGATCAGGTGGACTCCCTCTGACAAGCCCCCCCTTGTGCAAAGCCAGCTGTCTTACCATTCTATATACAGCCATGCTGAGGCCAGGGGTAGGGGGAAGAACTGTGACAGAGATGTGTCTCTTTTCTCAGAACTACTGGCTCTCCTTATGGACTTCTGGGAAGAACTAGAGAGATAATAGTACTTTTTACTAACTTTTATTAAATCTAGAAGGTTGAGGAGACTCCAGACCTTGGGATTGGCTGCCTAGAGGAGTTGCTGGCAGACCGCTGATGCCAGGAGGAGGACGGTTGTGAGAGAAACCTCCTCCAAGAGGTGTTGGATGGGGCCCTATTCTAAGTGCGGATTTGTGGAAAGAAGAGTGTGTCTAGCTAATATCTATTATTACGTTTAAACAAGCAAGTTAATTTATTAACATTCTTTGTCGCCCACTTACCCCTAAACATGCAATGTTATTGTTAAGTGCCGTGGAGTTGCTTTCCAAGTCATAGCAACCTTGAATAGGGTTTCCAAGGAGTGGCTATTGGGTTTGAACTTCTGACCCTGCGGTTCCAACTGACCTCACATCCAGTGCTGTATCCCACAACAACACCCCAGGACTCCAAATATGCAATGTTGTTGTTGTTATGTGCCTTTGAGTTGGTTCCGACCCATAGCGACCCTGTACAGGGTTTCCAAGGCTGTAAATCTTTACAGGAGCAGAAAGCCTCATCTTTCTCCCGCGGAACGGCTGGTAGTTTCGAACTGCTGGCCTTAAGGTTCACAGCCCAATTCGTAACCACTACGCTATAGAGAAATGAAATGTATGTTCGCTTTCCTGATATTATATTCCCCTGGTGTACATCTCAATGTTGAATTTTCTTTAAAGATACTGTCCTAGGAAATACTATAGAAATAGTTCAGTTTTTAGAGAGGAGATTATGTAAGGGAGGTTCAGAAGTTGCTGAAAAAAATGAAACTTAAAGCTAATGGAATTTCCCCAACTTCACTTACTGTCACAGTTAGGTTCCAAGTCCTTATGGGAAATGAGCAGTATGGGAGAGTTGGAGGTTGTGCCTGGTCCTCAGTGCCAATGCTTATCCCCTTTGCTCTTCCATCGCCCACCACCCATCAGATGCCCCAGCACTTCTCAGGATGGGTTTCATGTGGGTGATGTGTTACCCACAGCCAGCTCTAGATGAGGACCCCTCTCAACCTCCATCCCCATAGTCCCACATGACCCCTTTCCTTCCTCCCCACCAACAAACTCCCCCAACACTTTCAGGCCTCTCACTGCCTGCCCACAACATTGCATGTGATGTCATGTTGTCCTGCACCCTCCATGGCTGGACTGAGACATCACCTACAAACAAGAGAGGCATCCGTCAGCCTGGCGGCCATCCCTCATGTAGCCTGGTTGTCACTGGGGCTTCCAGTATATCATTCACATTGGGGAGCGCCCTGAGTCAGTCAAGGCTACATATGGGGCCTGGACCATCTGAGGCAGTGCCTGAGATTTTTTCAAAGTTGTCATAAATGTGAAATGTTGAATAATGAGATAGTGGATAGTTTTTGTTGTTATTGGTTCTGACTCATAGCGACCCTGTATAGAGTTTCAGAGGAGCAGCTGGTGAGCTTGAACCACTGACCTTGAAATCCAAAGCACCCTTGCTGTCCAATACATTATCCTGTAATGAGAGGTAGGTGTATATAATGTATAGTTGATAATACTGTTATTAAAAATTATCCTAAGTCATTTTACATTTGATTTCTTGTTCAGTGCTATTGAGTTGGTTCTGACTCATAGCAACCCTTTATAGAGTGTCCAAGGATTTGATGTGCCGACCTGTGGTCAGTAGTCCAGTACTGACCCTACAGCGCCACACCAGGACTCCCTATATTCTATGGCCATTCTTTAAACAGACGTTGTAACATCCCTTTAGTGGGCTCCATGTTTAATGTTATTTCATCTTAACAAAATAGATCATTTCTGTGATGACATTAACCAGACAACAGTAACTTCTGCCATCTCCCAACTCTAATTCTGATCGTAAAAATAAGATCACTGTATAATTTATATAAAACATATGCCACCTTATATTTGTTAGATATTTCATGTGGCTGAATTCCATAGCTTTTGTTGAAA
The DNA here is from genome assembly GCF_000296735.1 of Chrysochloris asiatica. Classification (NCBI taxonomy): domain Eukaryota; kingdom Metazoa; phylum Chordata; class Mammalia; order Afrosoricida; family Chrysochloridae; genus Chrysochloris; species Chrysochloris asiatica. Next base: position 2,518,757 of record NW_006408573.1, read on the forward strand.
CATAAAAGATATCAAACCCAAACTGATTTTACTTTGATTTTAGATGATTATTCTTGCATTAAAACTCAAACCACACCCACTGCCAGTAAGTCAATTCTGACTCATAGCGACCCTATATAGGGTTTCTGAGATTGTAAATCTTTATGGGAACAGAAAGCCTCATTTTTCTCTGATAGAACAGCTAGTGGGTTTGAACTGAAGACTTTGTGATTAGCAGTCCATTGTTTATCCTACAAAGCCACCAGGGCACCTTATTAGTGCATTAACCCACTGCTGTTAAGGCGATTCCGACTCATAACGAACCTATATAGGGTTTCCGAGGCTGTAGATTTTTATGAGAGAAGAAAGCCTCCTGTTTCTTCTGTGGAGCAGCTGGTGGGCTTGAACTGCTGACTTTGTGGTTCTAGAATACTCTGTTGCATTGTTGTTGCTGTTAGGTGCTGTTGAATCATTTCATAGTGACCCTATGTACAACTGAATGAAACACTGTCCAGTCCTGAGCCTTTCTCAGAATTGTTGTTATGTTAGAGCTCATTGTTGCTACCATTGTGCCTGTCCATCTTGTTGACAGTCTTCCTCTTTTTCACTGACCTTCCCATTTACCAAGCATGATGTCTTTCTCCAAGGATTGAGCCTTCCTGGCCAAAGCACTAGAAATGAAGTCTCTCATTCTTGCTTCTAAGGAACATTCTGCCTGTACTTCTGGCAGTCCATGGTACTTTCATATTGTTTGCCAACATCATAACTCAAATGCGTCAATTCTTCTATGCATATGAGGCT
>NW_006408573.1:2519846-2521329 GCF_000296735.1 Chrysochloris asiatica
CTGGCCAATCCATCTCGTTAGGGATCTTCCTCTTTTTCTCTGACCCTCCACCTTACCCAGCATGACATCCTTCTCCAGCGACTGTTCCCTCCAGACAATATGTCCAAAGTATGAGAGACGAAGCTTAGCCATCCTGGCCTCCAAGGAGCACTCTGGCTACACTTCTTCCAAAACAGATCTTAGTTTACCATGATGCTATTTATTGGTCTAGATGTCAGGATTTTCATTTTCTTTACATTGAGGTGCAATCCACATTGAAGTTCTTCATTAGTAAGTACTTCAAGACCTTTTTGGTCCCAGCAAGTGAAGTTGTATCATCTGCATATGTTGTTGTTGTTTTAAAGTGCCGTTGAATCGGTTCCTACCCATAGCGACCCTGTATAGGGTTTCTGGTGAGCTTGAACCACTGACTTTGCAGTTCAAACGACTTTGCAGTCTGGTGCATTAACCTGCAGTACCACACATCTGCGTATCATAACTTATTAATGGATCTTTCTCCACTCGTGTTTCACTATGAGTACAATTACGTGTTCTGAAATTGTTATGCTTCTCAATATTAGCTATAGTTTGTTATGATTCACACAGTCAAAAGCCTTTTCATAGTTAATAAAGCACAAGTAAACATATTTCTAATCTTCCCTGCTTTTAGCCAAGATTCATATTACATCAGTACTGACATCCCTAGTTTCACGTCCTCTTCTGAATATGACTTGGATTTCTGGCAGTTCTGGGTTGATGTACTGCCACAACCATTTTTGAATTATCTTCAGTAAGATTTTACTTGCATATGATACTAATGGTGCTGTTCAATGGTTTCTGCATTCCTTTGGGTCACCTTTCTTTGGAATGGGCATAAATATAAATCTGTTCTAATGGATTGGCCAGGTAGCTATCTTGTAAATTTCTTGGCATACACAAACGAGTGCCTCAAGTACCACACACATCAGTTGGTTGCAACATTTCAGTTGGTATTTTATCAATTCCTGGAGTTTTGTTTTTCACCAGTGTCTCTAGTGCAACTTGGACTCCTTCCTTCAATAACATTGGTTCTTGATCGTATGCTATCGCCAGAAATGGTTGAATGTCAACCAGTTCTTTTTGGTATGGTGACTCTGTGTATTCCTCCCATCTTCTTTTGATGTTCCCTGTGTCATTCAGTATTTTGCCCATGGCGTTGTTGTATTTCGTTGAGTTGGTGCTGACTCATTGTGACTCATCGATGGCACTAAGCCATAACATAAGGTTTCAAAGACTATAAATCACTACAGAAGCAGAAAGATTCATCATTCTCCCTTAGAGCCATTTTGATGACTTCAAAATTTTATAGATTTCTACTTGGTACATTCCACGTTCCGATTATTAATGGATGTCTGCAGGTGTTTCTTTTCATTTTGAGTTGTGCTCCATGAGCAAAGGAAGGTCCCAAAAGCTTTGTTCCAGCCACATCATTAACGTCAACTGTACTTCTTTTTTTTTTTTTTTT
>NW_006408573.1:2521970-2535728 GCF_000296735.1 Chrysochloris asiatica
AACTCCTTCTTGAAACTTTGTAAGCCAGTCACTTTGTGCCTTTATTGCCCCCTCATTTTAGGTAGCCAATGTCTAAGTTGCCCGTCCCTATCTACCCTGTATATAGAGGGGATATAGCATTGATACTTGATGTAAAGACTCCTTCCCTCTCTGTTGATATTTTGCGCTAGTATATCCATGAGTATAGGTCAAGTTCATCAAATTGTAGCAATTTACCCTCAGTTCCTTTATCAAAAAAATTCTTGTTTTTATCTTCCTCTAGTTGAGTTGTGATTATCAAGTCATCAAGGCTAGGTCAAATGGATACTATCTTCAAGTTTGGGTGTTCTCCCCTCACTTTATATCAGCTGGATGCTTCACTCTCAGCTCTAGCCCTCTGTGGTTATTTGTCCTTGTCCATGGGCTCAGGTCTCACCACACTTTGGACCAACCAGCTTTTCCTCTTCTCTCTCTCATCTCCAGGTTGACGGGAGTCTATGGAACATGGTTGAATGTAGCCTATTTCTTCATTGTTGCCTTTCCCCCTCTTCCACTCACCAGTAGACCAGTGTGGTCACCAGCAAGCTTACATGCATGTTTGTGTGTTCCCTTTGAGTTTCAGTCTTAGAGGGGGGAAGGTTAACTGTACTTTAAGGAGGCAGCTTTCTTATAGTCGTATTTTGAGTGCCTCCTAACCTGAGGAGGGTGTTTTCCAGTATTATATCAGACAACATTCCACTGCTGGTCATAGGGTTTCAATAACTCACCTTTCAGAAGTGGGCCAACTCTCCTCCTTTCTAGACTGTCTTAGTCTTGAAGGTCCCCTGAAACCTTTCCACCATGAGTGACCCTGCTAGTATTTAAAATACCAGTGGCATAGCTTCCAGCATACAGCAACATGCAGGCCACCACGGTTTAACAAACTGACAGATGAGTGATAGACCACTGCATTGTTGTTGTTGTTAAGTACCGTGGAGTCGGTTGCGGCTCATAGTGACCCTGCTCAGGGTTTGCAAGGCTGTAAATCTTTACGGGAACAGAAAGCCTCATCTTTTTCCCATGGAATAGCTAGTAGTTTCGAATTGCCGACCTTGAGGTTAGCAGCCCGATTTGTAACCACTGCACTACCACTGCATTAGAACCATAAAAATCATTATTAAGAAATAGGTTCAGAAAATACTTGGTGATGTTAGTGTGTTTCATCTTTAGGGGCCAGTCCCTATTAAAATTTTAGCTAGCAAAGCAGCAGAATTTCCACCTTGGGTTATTCTGCGGCTATAACTCTCTTTAAAGTTGATATTTATTCTTTATCACTGTGAGCTCATTGAACTGGGATATAACTCTCAAGTAATCATGAAGCACGCATCTTAGGCACCTCATACCATCTAATGAACTTACATTCTTGAGAGCGCATGTCACACATGTACGTGGGAATTTCCCTTAGGCCAGATGGCCCAAGTCTACTCTGATAAAGTTATGTAGACTAATAAAGTGAGAATTAAATGGAATGCTCTATCTACTATTATGGACTATCTCGAGGTAATGCCAGGTTTCTTGTCTTCATATTGAGGTAGCTGTCAAAAAGAGGAGAAAGTTTCTTCCATCCCATTTTTAAGCTATTACATCACAGCATCATCATTAACCCTCAAGAGAATTCTTTGTGGAAGATATTTTTACCATTTTACAAATGAGAAAACTTGAAGAAAATAGAACTAACATGCCAAGCTTACCCAGCAAACTCATTTATTCCTTCATTCTTCATGAAGCATTTAATAAGTGCAGTCAGAGTGCTCCTTGGAGGCCAGGATGGCCAAACTTCATCTCTCATATTGTCAGGAGGGACCAATCGCTAGAGAAGGATATCGTGTTTGGTAAGGTGGAGGGTCAGAAAAAAAGAGGAAGACCCCCTCCCCCCAACTCAATGGCACCTAGCAACAACAACAAACATACCCTGACATTCAAGATACAAAGCAAGGTCATGTACAGCCCTTGTCTTCAAAGAACCCAGAGTCTGGGTGACAAACGGCTGGAGCAGAATTAGTTGCGTCACTTCAAAGATAAAGTAACTCATATTCTGGAGTTTTCTGGCAGCTACCTTAAGACTGCATGTTGTTGTTGTTGTTATGTGCCGTGGAGTTGGTTACAACTCATAGCGACCCTGTACAGCTGAGGTAAGTGTACTGCCCTATATGTGAGTAAACGTAAACTTCAGCATTCTCGTGGGAGGAGTATCCCAGGAAAACATACTTGAAAAGAATGAACATGGGGCTCTTGAAAATGACTAAGTCATTATTAACTTCTTTGGTATCACATACCATTGCTCAGGAATTTCTTCCCAGAGCAGTTTATAAATAGCAAATAATTTTGATGATGAGCATTTCCAGAGCTTCTCTGGGACACGTCATAAGAGTGGAGCTGAGCATGCTTTCAAAGAGATTTTTTAGGAGAGAATTCCAATTACAGAGAAGTCATTTTCCTTTCGAGCTTACTAAACTCTATTTCTGACTAATGCAGCTTCAAGATCCTCATCTCTTCCCCCTTATTTCAACAGCTATTTTGAATATGAAAATAACCTTCTGTCAAAATGTAGCTGAACCCTTCATCAGGCTTTTGAAAGGTTCAGTAAGAACTCTGTGTCTAGGAAAAAACGTTTTGAATCAGAAGGATTCTTTGCCAGAGAGAGGTCCTTTTTTGGATGGTAGTTCAAGAGGTCTTTAATCAAGTTTTGTTGATTATTAATTTCCCTAGGAAATCAAGTACTTAATACTGTAAAAAATGTTTTCCTTAAGATAGTTTATGAATCAGAATCCACAGTAAAGAAATAATATAAAATACATTTCATTTGTTGATAGGGGTTAATTGGGAATTAAAATACTTTTCTCTGCCCCGTACCCCCCATGGAAACACTAAATGATCCAACTCAGCCAGTTGTACCAACCCCAGTTTCTGCCCAGACAGCTCTCTTATGGCACTAGTAGATAAAGAGTGTTTTGTCAGGAAATCAAAGCCGTAGAGAACTAGAACTAATTTAAGTGAAAGGATCGGCTTCAAGCCAGCTGTTTGGGTAAACCCACACTGAACCAAATGGGGTCTGATGAAACTTAATATGTGTGTATTCCAGTCATCTGCCCTGGAGTATGTGTAACGCAAGCCAATGATGTTTGTCTTTGTGAGAAGTGTTAAAGTAGGCTTCCAATCTCAACTGTGTGGGGCTGCCAGTCTGTGGCAGCTTTGGTCAATATTGAGCTTGTTTTAGGGGATCCAGATTTGGGCTAGTTTCCTGAAGGCGGCTAGGGGAATTGTGAAATGTGTTCAAAAGGTGTTTAAAAATAAAATCTGCAGAAGTAAAGTACAAAAGAAATATGATAACCCTTCCTGCCACTGAAGCCAACATAGCTTTTGGGGGATACAGTCAACACATACATGAAATACAAGGGGGTTTCAAGTAGTTTGTGGAAAGATTCCATTATCTTTTAATCGCATGTTGTCCGTGAGCTTTCTGAAGCCCCCTTCTATTAGAGTAAGAGAGGCAACAGAACAAGGAAGTGAAGAGAAAGAGTGCTCTGCCACCTGCTAGCCCTGCAACTTGGAACAAGCTACTTGTCCCTTCTCTGCTTGGCTCTTCACCTGTAAAATGGAGACTATAGTACCTACTTCTATAAACTGTGACTTAATAAGCACAAAGGTATTTAGGAAAGCAGCTGGCACGTAGTAGCTGGCATCAGTTAGTTATTGCTCTTGGATCTCATAAGCACAGGCTCAAATGCCTACAGAACCCAAGACAGGCAGCATATGATCACTAGCACCAGAGACCTGGGCCCAGTAATGGGGAGACTCTCGAGAGACTTTGGGACAGCAGCCATGATTTCACTTCACACTCATATTTCAGAAGAAGCGGCAAATCTGGCCTTTGTTGAATATCTCCTAGCTTTTAAATATTGTCATTTTATTTGAAAATATTCTACAGTACAAGATTGAAGTTGTCAGACGCTGTTGCTCAGATTAACCGTCAACACTCACAGAAGCAGCAGTCAAGAAATCAAATGACGTATTGCATTAGGCAAATCTGCTGCACAAGACCTCTTTAAAGTGTTGAAGAGCAAAGATGTCAGTTTGAGGACCAAGGTAAGACTGACCCAAGCCATGGTATTTTCAATAACCTCATATGCATGTGAAAGTTGGACAGTTAATAAGACTGTCGAAGAAATGATGCATTTGAGTTATGGTGTTGGAGGAGATTATTTAAAGTACATGAAGATGCCAAAAGATCAAACCAATCTGTGTTGGGTGAAGTGCAGCCAGAATGTTCCTTGGAAGCCAGGATAGCCAGACTTTGTCTCTCATACTTGAGACATATTGTCAGGAGCGACCAATCTCTGGAGAAGGCTATCATTTTTGGTAAAGTGGAGGGTCAGAGAGAAAGAGGAAGCAGCAGTAATGGGCTCAAACGTAGCAACAATTGTGAGGTTGGCATGGGGTCATAGCATAGGGTCACTATGAGTTTGTACTGACAACAACAACAACAATCCAAATACAAAGCACTGTAAGGGTCATAAACAAATGACCTCTTTGTTTTAATAATGAAACTCACTTAAATGTAGCTAATGGAAATAAATTTGATTAATTTATTCTCACACGGTGAAATCAAGATTCATTTAGTTTCAATAAATATTCATTGAGTTTCTACTGTATGTCATCCCTTGTACTGGTGCTAAGGATGTGGCAGAGAAATGACAGTTAATCTGAGGAACCCAAAAATTTACTTGACACAAGTTTTGAAAGGAGTAATAGCTGGCACTTAATGGACACTCAGTACATGTAGGTTCCAGCTCCTACAGGAAACTCAGTGACCTGACTTAGGGAGAGCTAATAATGTAGGTTTCTGAGTCATAAATCAAAAATCCAAATCAGTAGCTGCCAAGATGATTGTGACCCATGAGATTCAGAATAGAACTGCATTCCATAAGGTTTTCAATGACTGATCTTTCCAACGTAGGTTGTCCTCAGGGACTTTTCTTCTCAGGTGTATCTGGATGGCTTTGAACTGTCAATCTTTCTATTAATAGCTAAGCACTTAACTGTTTGCATCACCCAGGCACTTTTTGAATAGTAATGTTGTTGTAAAGTGGCATGGAGTTTGTTCTGACTCATAGCGACCCTATAAAGGGTTTCCAAGGAATGGCTGGTAAGTTTCAACCGAAGACGTTGAGGTTCAAACTGACCTTACCTTCCCATGCTTATCCTACAGCGCCACATGACGACTCAACACCGATACTTTTTATTGTTGTTGTTAAGTACCATCGAGTCGGTTCCCACTCAGAGCCACCCTGTGGTAATTAAAAACTAATGAATCAACTGACAATATCGCAGAAATCCTCTACTAAAGTATCATTGTTCTTACATGTGAATTTCCTGCCTGTCCGCTGATTTGTCATCCTCACTCTTTCTTGATATCAGCTTGGTACTTATGACCTTGGGCTGTGATATTTTGCAATTGTTTGCATGGTGCTTCATGCATTTTTTCCTAGTTTTTCTTTTTGAAATATGAACTTCCTCCGTACTTTCAAAGGCTGTTCAATGGAACACTAATCCTGGGAGCTAATCAGGTATTGTTTGGGATATGTCTTTCTCCCGGAGATTCACAAAGCTTGCCAGCAGAGCCCACTGGAGGCTGTGAGGGAAAACTATAGTTTAAAAGAGTCCTTGAGGGACATTTTCTACATAAATGCTTCTCCTTCCTTTTTTTTTCTTACTTAATTCATCCTACTATTCTGAATTGCTAATATTGCTTCACCCATTTGGGAAGGTGCTGGATGGCCAGGTTCCTTAGTGCTACCAACTATTATTGCTGATGTTTGGTGCCATCTAGTCACTTCCAGCTCATAGTGTCCCTGTCTGACAGAATAAAAACTGCCCCATAGAATTTTTTTTTAACTATTCCCTTTACAGGAGCAGATCTTGAAATCTTTCTCCCAAGCAAACACTAGGTGGGTTTGACCCCCAGCCTTTCTGTTAGCAGTTGTGTGCTTCATTGTTGCACCGCTAACAATTATAGTTGCTTTCCATATTTTCTTTGCCCCTGCATCGCCAAACGAAGGTTCAGACTTTGTTTTCAACACATCTAGAAACAAGTGAAGTACTGGCAACATTGCTGGGACCTAACAAATAAATTATAAATTCTTTGAGGAAAGGGACAGTTATCCTTGTATTCTGCTTAACAACACACATAGGGCCCTTCGTCAGTAGGTATTTAGTAATTGCACATAAAAGATCCCCCTGAGTGACCTTTTAATTGAGCAGAAAATGGCCCCAGCAAAAAATACTGCAGGAGCTGTTAGCAACAGATGGCTTTGGATAAAGTATTTATATGAGTATTTTAGGGTAGTGTTCTTGTAACTTTCCCAATTGAAAAAAATTCCAAATTGAAAAAAACAAAATCCAAAACACCAAAAACCTACAAGACTCTTAAGATGTGAAAAAGTACCTCAATAAAGTCATTAATAACCCTACTGCCAGGCTTGGCAAAACAAGAAAAATGGAGACCTGTTCATGAACAGCTATGTCAAAAAAAAAAAAACACAAAGGCGAGGGAGATGAGAACTTACTGGGAAGAACAAATGAGCAACAAAATCAACATGTTGGGGTTTTCCTAAAGATTAGTGCCTCATGCCGGTCCCAAGATGGTATCTCTCAGTAACCCAGTTCCAGACTGGGTCTGCCTGGGCCTCCCACCAAGTCCTGTGCCAGCACTTTTTGCCTTTACAAGTTGCCCGGCCCCTCTGCCACCACCCTGGCCCACCTGCCTCCGAGATATACATCTGGTCTTTCTGCTTTGAATCCAGCACAGTAATCTCCATGATCGTATAACTTCCTACATGACTCACCCCAGCCAGCCACACTCTTCAATGCCTCCTGGCAAGACTCAACCTGACCCTTCTTTTGATAGAAAGGAATTACTGTCAGAGTTGAGGGTTTAGCTAGAAAAGGACGTTTCCCACTCATAAACTTGCATGGCAATGAGGAAGTCTATTTTGGACTATCACTGTGAGCCCTGTGCAGACTCCAAAACACAGGCGAACCCTAAACCAACTCCCTAACCCTTAGGAGCTCTAGTGTAACTTCTGGGTTATGAGTGCAGTGCTAATTCTTTACTTCCTAGCTCCTCACATTTGCAGATCTCCAGTAAAATGTATGTGGGAATCTATGTTACCTGCTCCAAATCACTTGTGATAGTCAGGTATTGACCATCCTGACTTTTGAAACTGGCCTTGTCGCCGATGTTTTCCTCTCCACCCTCCTCCGCCTCCTGAGTTTTATAAGGGCGGGTGATTTAGGACAGTGAGAGTCACAGGATTTTAAATAACTTAATTCCTAGATGTGTTTGGTATGGAAACAAAGATAACCCTGTTCAACAGTGAATTTGTGCCCCTGGGTGAATGGCCAGGTGTTCTTTCAACTGAACAGTGAGACTAATTTCTTCCTGGCCTCTGGAAACCAGCTGAAGCAGTGGGCCAGCTGGTCTATCTTCAATCTTGCATACCAACATCTTTCTCTGATTCCCAGATTTCCTTTATCCCCAGAACTTCCTCTGGTATGTGCATCCCCGACAGTAAGCGATATCTCTTATTGGATTTGAGCATTTTAAAATTGCGAGTCTTTAGGAGCCAGGAGAGAGGAAGGAGGGCAGGTTACATTTGAATCTGCCCAGAGGGAACATCACTCTTTAATCTCCCCCACTTCTCCTCTTGTGTATCTGCTGGCCACCACACTCAGAAGGTGATGGCACTTAAGTGATTGAAGATGGCATTATGAACATGACCTTTTTCAGTGTCCAAATGACACACAATCTCTGAAAATAAAGTGAATTGACATCCAGTTGTGGCAATGTGTATGACTAGGAGTAGGAAACAGCCAGAAGCTGTAATGTGCAGATTCAGGTCTATTAGACATGTTTCATTGGGAAGCTTTCTGATACCTCTCCATTGCCAAGCCCATTTCTTTCATAAGCTTATGAACTGAGGTTCGGAGAAGCCCAGAGATTTGCCTGGTGAGTCACAGAGCCAAGTGGGATACTAGAAAGCAGGAGTCTGCTGGTCCTTATATGACCACGTCATAGCCATCATTTATTTTCCTGCATAGCTGTAACACAGAAAATTCTCCATGTAGGAAGGAGGCTGTTTGAAAGTCACAAGTAAGTGATGGAGGACCTCTGGCAGCTTGAGGCATGTCCATTTGGCAGGAGTGTGTCCCTGTGGACACTTGTACTGCAATTTCTACCTGCTCTCACTCACAAGTTTTTGTAAGGGAAATACCTTTTCCTTTGCCAGCGATAGCTGCGCTTTGGTTTTTAGGGACCTGAAGTGCTTCCAGAGAAGCTCTTTCCTTCTGTTCCAGAAAGGAAACTTGGAGGGTCCCCCACCCCCACTGTGAGCTGCACCGGGAACAAATGGGGAGCTTCCTAGGTCTTCCATGTGTGAGAGTTTTGGTCAATGGCATCCGGTAATTGTTCTCCCAGCCCAACCAGGGAATGGCGACCTCACATCACCTTGATCAGTCTAGCTTGTCTGAAGCTTGTGAGATGAATGAAATGCACTTGGACATCCAGGCACTTTTTAGTGGTGAGAGAGGCCATGGGCATTCCAACCACAGACACCTGTGAACTGAGTGCTAGCGGGCATTTGCACATTGTAAAAGCAGTTAGGTTTTCGGTAAACTGTTAACTGTCATGCTGACGTCACCTCCAGGCGATCACAGCAGCCTTTACACCAGAAAATGTGCATCCCTGCGCAGTGCAGACTTGTTGGCTTGCTGCAGTTATTGGCACTTGGTAACAATTGTATCATTGAAGTAGCACTTTAAGAAGCACCCTAGATCGGTTTTCAGAAGTGAAATTTCTTGTGGTTAATAACTAGTAACATAATAATAAAGTCGTGTTCATGGTAAAAATCCTTACTGCTGAAGGGAATGTAATAAGGGCAGAAAATGTGGACCAGCTTTTTGAAAAAAAAAAGATTTAAGTCTCGAAGAGTTTGGGAAAATGCAAATTAATGACATGAGTAATGACTGGTAATATCTGCTGAGTGTTTACCACATGCCTCACAGAGAGATTTCATTTCCTCCACAGGACACTGTAGGAAGCAGGCTCTTTGTTATTCTTTTTTTTTTCTTCTTCTTCTTCTTCACTTGGGTTTTTTTTTTTTTCAAGTTTTTATTGTGAATTGAGTGATAGTTTACATGGGGGAACATCAGCTTTACACTCATCGCTTCCTTGCAATGAATACAGTCTCCTCCATGTATCATCATTCAACAGTATTTACTTCTATGTCCTCTGTTTGTTTATTTGGGGGGGGGGGGAATGCACACAAATCTCTCAGGAGTATATAATCATTTAAACAGCCAAAGGGTACATTCTGCAAACCTGCCTCCTGGCCATCAGCACCTGGCCACCAGCACACAGCCTTTCTCTCTTTGTTCATCTTAATTGATAAATGAGAAAACTGAGGCTTTATAAATATAAAATGACTTCATCAAGGTCAGTTAACCTCTAGCAAGTAGAAGAAGCAGGATTTGAACCCACAGTCATCCTCAGAACCATCACTTGTAGCCATTTTGCCATCCTGTTGTTACATTATCGTGTCTGTCCACAACAGAGGCCACAAACTAAGAGTCAGCCCTCCTAATGGGTTGTTGTTAGATCCGCCCAGTGGCTTCTGACGCGGAGTGACCCCGTGCAGCAGAGCAGAGCTGCCTCAGAGAGTTTTCTGGACTGCAATATTTATAGGAACAGATTACCAGTGCTTCCTCCTGAGGAGCTACTAGGTGGATTTGAACCTCCAACCTTCCAGATAGCAGCCAAGCACTTAACCACTGTGCCATCAGGGTTTCTTTGGCCAAATCTAGCCCTATTGTTGTTGTTGTTGAGTTCTGTTGAGTTGACTCCGACTCATAGCAACGCTGTAGAGAGTTTCCGAGGAGCAGCTGGTGGGTTTGATCCACCAACCTTGTGGTTAGCAGTCCAGTGCTGATCCTACAGCGCCACAGCAGGAGTCACTTAGGTAATAATAACTAAAATCCCAAACCAACTGCCATGGGGTCAATTCCAACTCATAGAGGCCCCAGGAAGAGTTTCGGAGACTGTAAATCTTTAAGGAAACAGAAAAGCCTCAACTTTCTCACACAAAGTGTCATGTAGATTTGATCTGCTGACCTTGAGGTCCTTTAGCTCTACCAGAGTAAATAATAATAGCTATTAATCACTATGTGTGGTACTGTAGTGTAAGCAGTGTACTCCTAACCTCAAGGTCAGTGGTTCAAATCCACCAGCCGCTCCTATATAGGGTCAGTATGGACAGCACATAACAGCAATGTACCAGGATTATTTGAAGCATTTTGCATGTGCCCCCTCACGGAATCCTCAAAACAGTGCTGTGAGGTAGGTGGTTATTACCCTCATTTACATATGAGGAAAGGAGACCCCGAGAGAGGTAAAGAAGTAACAGACCCTGCAATTCATAGGTGCTCAGCTAACAATCTAATCCAGGCCACCTGGCCCCACAGCCCACTCTTACAGCAGTGGATCAAATGGAATTGTTTACCAACATCCAAAACCTGGACATTTCACATAAAAATGAAGATAAATGCTTCATTTACCAAAAAATAAAAATTCCCACAACACTTGTCCCAGCGTTGTCCCTGGCAAGAGTCCCTTGGCAGCCATAGTAAGCTGCCCATTTAAAGGATGCACACTCTGCCCAATTGTCTTCACCCTTTAGACTGCTATATTCTTTTATTGCCACCCCCCTGGATTTTGGAGGCATTTTATTTTGTACCCCTAATCTAACATCTCCCTCCCCCTGGTGCTTCACTGTAGCATATACTTTTTCATGCTCTCCACAAACTACCTTCCCCCCCCCCCCCCCAAAATAACCAGCACCTTTTCCTTGGCTCTTCGTTGCTTCCACCCCTCAACGAAGGGCAACTCTGCAGATCTAGAATTTGCAGCCATGCCGGTGGGCACAGAAGATATAAAACGGCATAGCCTTTGCTGGATGGTGGCACTCTGGTAGTGTGTGGTTGGGAATAAACAAGGCGAGACCCATCTCTGTAGCTTTGGCCTCCAGCTTGGTCGGCTGCCATGTGACACCCAGACACACAGCCTCTGATCCCGTGAGAGCAAAATACAGCTAAGTTGCTATTGTTAAGTGCTGTCAAGTTGGTTCCAACTCATAGTGACCCTGTATTGGTTTCCAAAGAGCAGCTGGTGGGTTTGAACTGCCCACCTTGCAGTTAGCAGTCCGGTGCTCTTCTTACAGTGCTGCACCAGAACTTCAGAGTACAGCTCTAACATCCAGAAATGAAGAAGCAGATATCGTTGGCAGGACCATGCCTCCTTCTCCAACAAGTGATTTCTATGTTTAAAAAGGGCTTTTCTAAGAACCCAGTCATGGTTACTTGTTCTATGTTGGACCAAATCAATGCATTACTGGTAAGATAATGAGTGTCATTCACCAAAGAGTGATCCTTTCAGGGATTTTGATGATGCAGTAAATCATGAGTATGAAGCCTGAGTGGTTTATGCCATTAAAACCTCAAGCTAGAATTAGCCTTATAATCACCACTTGCCCATGTTTTGTCATTTATGATAATTATAGTAGTAATAATCCGTGTATTGTTGAGAAGTAGTGTCATAAGCATCCATCAATTTTTTATCGACACCAAATCAAGTTGATACTCCATCTTTGTTGCAAAAATGTAGATTGCATCAATTAGTCTAAAGAAATTGGGCAGTCATTAGCAATAAAACAAGCAGTTAATCTGCAGAATATTTCTGGTCTTTCTGATGCCAACAATCCTTCTTAATTATATGGAATATTGGGATCATCTTTGGGATTCTTTCAGCAGTGCCTTTGTTGGTGCAGATTGGGAGGAGCAGCTACACCCCTGTTCTTACTTTTTAAAATACACTGCTAATGCCCCTCGCCCCCACTTTGTACCTTTATGCTCTCCCAGGCACATTTATTCTGATGAAGAACCCTCAAATCCAAGCAGAAGACATTTTCTTTTTCGTATTTAGAAATAGTGATTTTACCCAGTGGATTTTTCTAAGGGATGGTGTGTTTGCTCACTACCTTATACATGTTAACTCTTCTTGTTCAGCCTCCCAAATCATGGAATAATTTCCCTCTCCCTTTTTCTCAAAAGAAAAGTAGAATTTAATGGGAAAATCCAGCTAACTGTACTGTAGTCCTGGTGCTAATGAGCTTTCTGCATCTGCCTCAAGTCTGTTCTCCAGGCCAGCCCAGTCTTCCTCCCTAGACATTGTCAATCAACCTTGTCTGCAAATTGTACTATGCAGATGAATAATGCAAAGTGGGAATTCCATGTGTATATGTATGGCGCTGTAGGATAAAGCACTGGACTGCTAACCAGAGGGCTGGCAGTTCAAACCCACACACAGCTCCTCAGAAACCCCAAACTGGGTCGCTGTGATTCTGAACCAATTTTAGAGCACTTAACAACCGCAGCATCTATGGGTATGTGTGTATGTATGCATTTGTTGTTGTTAAGTGCTGTCAAGTCAATTCCTACTCATAACGACCCTGTGTAGGGTTTCCCAGGATTGGCTGGTGGATTTGATCCGCCGTCCTTATCCTGCACACACACCTACATACAAGGGGACTTCAAAAAGTTTGTGGAAAAATTCCATCTTTTAAAAATTCCACTTTTCCTTGAACTTTTTTGAATCCCATATGTGTAATAAACACATGGGATCTTTAATAAAAAAGTTCATGGAAAAATGAGATTAAAAGATGTTTGGATTTCCCCCTAACTTTTTGAAAGCCCCTTGTGTATGTGTGTGTACACACAGGCACACACACACATATAGTATTCTATTTGGGGAAGAGAATATAGGAGAAAAGAACTCATTCTTAGTCCCCCTCCCACCATGACACCGCCTCAGTAACCATTTTTTGTAGACTTTCGTCTAAGCTCTTAAACAGACACTATTTAAGAGTTGAAACACAGTGATTATGATTGTTAACCTCCCTTTGTTAATCTCCCTTTCACTTGTCAGAGTCAGTTTTTTCACTTAACTAACAGTTCCAGTCATTTGTAATGGATGCACTCTATCAAATGGAGAGACTACAGCTTATTCAGGAATTCTCGTATTGTGTAACATTGTGTGACATTTAGGCTGCTTATCCCTCTCATCCTTGAAAAACATTGCTATGAACCCCTCTGTGCCCATATACCTTTCCCTTGTTTTGAATTGTTTCTCTGGAATTGATTGCCCAAAATGAAGTACTGGCTCCAAATTTATAAGCTCCTTGATGCCTCTTGATACACATTGCCACTTTCCAAAAGAAGTGTGTCAGCTGACAAAATAAACAAAGAATCCACCGATCAGCCGTACAGGTACCAGTTGAATTTTAGCGACGGAGATCTAAATTCAGATGCATTGGCATGCTAATTGTTGTTGTTGTTGTTAAATGCCATCGAGTTGTTACCCACTCATAGCGACTTTATGCACAACAGAACGAAACACTGCCCGATCCTGTGCCAACCTCACTACTGTTGCCACGCTTGAGTCCATCGATGCTGCCACTTGGCCAATCCATCTCGTTGGCGGTCTTTCTCGTTTCCTCTGACCCTCCACCTTACCAAACATGATATCCTTCTCGAGTGACTGGTCCCACCTGACAATATGTCCAAAGTATGAGAGACGAAGTTTGGCCATCTTGGCCTCTAAGGAGCACTCTGGCTGCACTTCTTCCAAAA
>NW_006408573.1:2540597-2542004 GCF_000296735.1 Chrysochloris asiatica
GGAGCGGCTGGTAGTTTCGAACCGCTGACCTTAAGGCTGGCAGCCCGATTCGTAACCACTACGCTACCAGAGTTTATTGGCCCAGTGGTGAGGATATTCTCATGCTAATAATAGCTAAGCTAAAAATACAAATAGCACCTCTCCACATGGGAATAAGGGGCACAGTATCCAGTTGTGCCCTGACTCACATTGACTAAACAAGGACAATGACCATTTCATATGGCATGAAATTGAGAAGTAGGACTGACTACTGTAGGTGTGGTGTTCTCATGGGTCATTGAGAACCAGGATTCTTCTCTCTCAAGCTCTGCCCTCACCACCCTTGCTCTTGGCCTGGCTTCCTTCATGTTTTCAGTGATTGCAGCAGCTCTAGGTGTCAGATTCCAAATATAGAAACCACAGAAGTTTAAGGAGATCAAGTCTTCTAGTGTCTCCTTGGTCAGTGTGAGCAAATTCTTCCTGCAAGATCCCAGTTGCTCCAGATCCTCTTGAGTCTCATTGCTTAGCTTTAGGCCATAGTTCTACCTCTAAAGCAAGCACTGCCCAGGGGAATGGAAACATCATGGTTGGCTTTATTAAATACGATTTACTCTTGAGCTGGCAGAAGACTCAATGTCCTTTGAGTCTTCAATATCGGAGTAAAGTAGGCTTTCTGTTAGCAAAGAAGAGGGAGGCAGTAGTTGTTAGGGAGAGAAGCACAGTGCCTGGTCCATGCGTAGACCCAGTCCGTATTCTTCAGTAATGGTTTGTGCACTGAATGGCATTGTGCTGGCAGATCCTTCAGGTGGTCGGCCCCATCCAGCTTCTACGGTCTTCGTCAGAGTGATCACGCTCCTTATTGCTTATTCCTAAAAGTCTGTCTCAGTGCAGGGCCTCTAAGATAGGAACGCCTTCATTCATTGTGCTTGGAGTAGATAGAGCTCTCTTGGGAAAGAAACTGGAGGACTGGCTCTCCTCTTGAAGGATTTCCTGTTTGGTCGATATTTAACATCTAGCGGCACCATTGTGTGAGCTCCTGAGAAACCAAGGTTTATAACCTGATGAAATGAGACAAGTCTCGTTTTCCAGGCTGTGAATGGCTCAGCTCCGTGACCTTCTTCCACTGAACAGCCCAGATTTTGAGCATTTTACTGCTCATCAGCACCCTCAGCAAGAAAAGAAGGCAGGACTGAGGAATGTAGATCAGTACAAATATGTCTTGTTTTCTCGAGTTGGAGAACTGACTGAAATGATTGCCTCAAAGGATATTTTGAAAATTATCTTGTTTATTTCCATACCTATTTTCCCCACTAAGTGACAAATGATTGTATTGTTATGAACCATCACGTTGATTCCAACTCACAGCGACCCTATATGGTAGAGTGGAACTACTGCAAAGGCTTTCATTTTTTTTTTTTTTTTTTTTTT
>NW_006408573.1:2542709-2544153 GCF_000296735.1 Chrysochloris asiatica
AAAGATTTGTTCCCTCTTTTGAGTTACTGCATCCATAGGTGTAGGTCAAGTTCATCAAATTGTATCAGATTACTCTTTTGTTTCCTCTTCTAGTTGAATTCTGATCATCCAGTCATTGAAACCAGGCTGAGTGGGTATTATCTGCAAGTGTGGATATTCTTATGTGAATATCAGCTGGATGCTTCACTCTCCACTCTAGTCCTCTAGCTGTCACTGACTCTGGACCCAAGAGTCCCCAGGTCTTGCTACACTGCTGGCCAAACAGGTCTCTAGTCAGGTTCATAATAAGAGTCTATTGAACATTGTAGGGCTTAGCTCACAGCTTCATTGCTGTTTTCTCCTCACTTCCCCTTATCAGTGACAAGCGTGGTCACCAATCAGAGTGCATGTCAGCTCATGTATTCCCATTGAGTCTTAGTCTTAGAAGGGGGTTTGCCCTGAGGGGACCTGACCACTTACCTTGATGTCTCCTGGACAAGCAACTTGCTTGTTCTTGTGGTAACAGTCGGACTGACGTTATTGTTTTCTATTTTCCTGTTGGTCTTTCTTTCAAGAAGTCTCTTCTGTTCTAGCTGCTCCAGGCTGGTCTGCTTGTCCTTTCAAGTGGAAATTTCCTACCTCAGAAGATTCTCAGTGGGGTTTAGGATTCCACTTATGGTCTTATGTAATGCAGAGGCTCTACAGGAAACCTCCTTCACAGGGCACATTGTAGCCCCATTTTAGGTATTCCAATACATTATAGGCAGAAGATGGATTTACAAGCTTTCTATGGTGATATTTCTGGCTATTCCTTTCTTTCCCCCTCAAGTGTCTATTTTATAATTGTATGCCAGGGAAACTAAGTTTCAAAAGACAGCCAAGCATCTTAACATTATTTCCCCCCTTTTGCCCATTCCAACCATGTCTCAATCCCTGTATCCCAGAGCCATGTTGTTCCAAGGTTGTGCATACGTCATTATTTACCTCTGACCCACTTAGCCCATGCAAACTTGCCTAATTGTTTTCCCATCATCCTTGTTCTTCCATTCCCCTCCCCCTTCTTGTGTATTACTCACCTCCCTAGCACCCAAACTATCCTGTGTCTATTCCCTACCCTGTGCTCCACCTTCTCCTCCCTCCCCTCACCCCGCCCCCCCACATACCGGAACCAGCAATGAATCCCCCTGCCCACCTTTTAGTATGGGTTCTTTTACTTAGTCTTTTACAGTAGTGGTCCTATGCAGTATTTCTCCTTTTGTGACTGACTAATTAATTTCACTCAACATAATTTCCTCAAGCTTCATCCATGTTATGTGATAACTTATAGCTTCCTTGTTGTTCTTCAAGGTAGCATAATATTCCATTGTGTGTGTGGACCACAGTTTTTAAATCCATTCTTCTGTTGATGGGCAGTTAGGCTGTCTCCATCTTTTTGCTATTGTAAATAGTGCTGCTATGAACATTG
>NW_006408573.1:2545491-2547030 GCF_000296735.1 Chrysochloris asiatica
TAGTTTTCTTTGTATAGGTCTTTTGTTTCTCTGGTTACATTTATTCCTAATTATTTCATCCTTTTGGCAGCTATTATAAATAGCATTGCTTTCCTAATGTCCTTTTCAGTGCTGTTGTTTTTGGTATAGAGGCATCCAACTGACGTTTGTATATTAATCTTATATCCTGCCACTTTGCTGAATCTTCCAATGAGGTCTAGTAGCTTTTTTACTGAGTCTTTGGAGTTTTCTATGTACAGGATCATATCGTCTGCAAATAGAGAGAGTTTTACTTACTCTTTGCCAATTTGGTGAGAGTTATGTGCTGTGGAGTCGGTTCCAACTCATAGCAATCCTATACAGGGTTTCCGAGGCTGTAAATCTTTTATGTGGGCAGAAAGCCTCATCTTTCTCCCGCCGAACAGTTGGTATTTTCAAACTGCTAAACTTGCTGTTTGCAGCCCGGTTCATAACCACGATGCCTTTAATTTCCCTGTCTTGCCATGTAGCTCTTGGTAAGACTTCCAGCACTACATTGAATAGGAGTGGTGACAGAGGGCATCCTTGTCTGGTTCCTGTTCGCAGAGGAAAGGCTTTCAGTTTGTCTCCATTGAGAGTAATGTATGTAGGCTGTTGGTTTTGTATATATGCTCTTAATTATGTTGAGGAATTTCCCTTCAATTCCTACATTGTTGAGTGTTATCAGGAATGGATGTTGGATTTTGTCAAATGCCTTTTCTGCATCAATCGATATGATCATGTGGTTCTTTCCCTTTTTCTTACTTATATGGTAGGTTACATTGATTGTTTTTCTAATGTTGAACCATCCTTGCATCTCTGATATGAATCCCACTTGATTATGATGTATTATCTTTTTGATGTGCTGCTGGATTCTGTTGGCTAGGATTTTGTTGAGATCTTTTGCATCTATGTTCATGAGGGATATTGATCTATAATTTTCTTTCTTAAGGATGTCCTTCTCTGCTTTTGGTATGAGAGTTATGCTTGCTTCACAAAATGTATTAGGGAGTTTTCCATCCTCCTCTATCTTCTGGAATAATTTGAGTAGAATTGGTGACAGCTCTTCCATGAATGTTTGGTAGAATTCACCAGTGAAACCATCTGGGCCTGGACTTCTTTTGGTTGGGAGCTTTTTGATGACCTGATCAATTTCTTCTTTTGTTATGGGTCTGTTCAGGTTTTCTACTTCACTATGTAAATTTAGGTAGGTCGAGTTTTTCTAAAAATGTATCTATCTCTTCTAAGTTTTCAAATTTGTTTGAGTACAACTTTTCATAGTATTCTGTTATTATCCTTTTGATTTCCTTTGGTTCTGTTGTGATGCCTATGTGGTTTCTAATGCATGTTATTTGTGTCTTCTCCTTCTTTTCTTTTGTTAGATTTGCCAATGGTCTGTTAATTTTAGTAATCCTTTCAAAGAACCAGCTTCTTGTCCTGCTGATTGTTTCTATAGTTTTTGTGTTTTCTATCTCATTGATTTCTGCTCTAATCTTTATTGTTTCTTTTCTTTTGGTGGCTGTAGGTTTCCTCTGTTGGTCT
>NW_006408573.1:2547290-2551193 GCF_000296735.1 Chrysochloris asiatica
GCCTAAGACATGGTCTATTCTGGAGAATGTTCCATGTACATTGGAAAAGAATGTGTATTGTGTTGTTGTTGGGTTAAATGCTCTGTACACACCTGTGAGGTCCCGTTGGCTGATTGTGTTGTTTAGTTCTTCTGTGTCTTTCTCAAGTTTCTTTCTGGTAGTTCAATTCATTTTTGAAAGTGGTGTATTAAAATCGCCCACGATTATTGTGGATTCATCAATGTCTTTCTTGAAATCTATTAGTGTTTACTTTATATATTTTGGAGCTCTTTCATTGGGAACACATATTTTTATTATAGTTATGTCATCTTGTGCAATTGTCCCTTTAATCATGAGATAATGTCCATCTTTATCTATTATGCTGGTTTTTGCCTTAAATTTTATTTTATCAGAGATTAATACTGCCACTACTGTTTGTTTTTGATTGCAATTAGCTTGGTATATTTTATTCCATCCTTTGACTTTTAATCTGTTTTTGTCTCTGTGTGGTAAATGTGTCTCTTGCAGACAGCATATTGAAGGATCTTGTTTTCTTATCCATTCTGCCACCCTCTGTCTCTTAACTGGTGCATTTAATCCATTTACATTCAGTGTAATTATCATTGGTGTTGTTGTTTTTAAGTACTGTGGAGTTGGTTCCGACTCATAGTGACCTTGCACAGGGTTTCCGAGGCTGTAAATCTTTGCAGGAGCAGAATGTCTCATCTTTCTCCCACGGAACCACTGTAAGCGTCAAACTGCTGACCTTGAGATTGGCAGCCTGACTCGTAACTACTACACTACCAGCGTGTGATAGGTATGGCTTAATTGCTGCCATTATGTTTTTGTGTGTGTGGTGTTTCTGATTTCTTTTTTCTGTGTGTCTTCCTTTGCTGAGTTCATGCTTTTTTTGTTCTTGTGAGTTTCCTCATAGTTTTAATATTTCCAAGTTCTTCTTGAATTTTCATTTTCTTGGTATGTTGTGTAGTGTTAATTTTCTTTGCATTTACCTTATATTCTATTAACTTTTCCTTCCATTTAGAGCAGTCTATTTTATCCTGTAATCTACCTGACCTTCTGACCATCTGGATCTCTGTTCCTACATGTTTACCTTCTTTTACATTGTAATTATTTTGATCATAGACTGATCTCCCAGATTCTCTGAATTTGTTCTTATAGTTTTGTTCTGCTCTCGACTCTTCCATCTGTCGATTTAGTTCTGGGAGATGCTGCCACCTCCCAGAGTATGTCAATCTCTGGTTGTTGTCTATTCTTGTTGGTTCTCAGTTCACAGAACTCCCTTTAGAATGTTTTGTAGCACAGGATTGGCTTTGGCAAAATCCCTTAGGTTCTGTTTATCCTGGAATGTTTTGATTATGCTGTCATATTTGATTGATAGCTTTGCTGGATAAAGAATTCTTGATTGAGTTTTTTTTTTTCTTTCAGGGTTTTTATGTGTCTCCCCATTGCCTTCTTGCTTGCATGGTTTCTGCTGAGATTTTTCTAGCTTAATCTGACTTGCTTGCTTTTATATGCAATGCTTCTCTTTTCCCTAGCTGCTTTCAGGATTCTGTCCTTGTCTTTGATTTTGGAGAGCTTGATTATGATATGTCTCAGTGATTTTCTTTTGGGGTCTATCCTTCCTGGGGTTCGTTGAGCTTCTTGAATGTTTATCTTTTCACTTTTCAGGATGTTAGAGAAATTTTCTTCCAGCAGTTCTTCAACTATTTGCTTTATGGACTTGTGTGATTCTTCTTGTTCTGGAATGTCAATAATTCTTAAGTTATTCATCTTCATGTTGTCCAACATGAATCTTAGACCTTCTTCAGACTTTTTTTTATCCTTCTTTCTGTTTGCTCTTCTATCTTAGTGGTATTGAGAGACTTGTCTTCCAGTTCACTGATTCTACCTTCCATCTCTTCAGTTCTACTCTTTTGCCCTTTCGGTGTATTGTCTATTTCTGATATTCTATTATTGAGCATTTGGACTTCTTTTTGTAGATTTTGCAGGAACAAATCAATATGTCTTTGCTGCCACAGAGTGACTGGTGGGATCAAACCATCGACTGTTAGGTTGGCAGCCAAGCCTTTAACCATGGTGGCACCAGGGCTCCTTGACAGATTATTAGGACTAGTAAATTTCAGAGTAAAAGCACTAAGTAAAACAAAATGGTATTGACAGTAGAAAATGTGTTCCTGAATTGATGAGACCCACCTAGATGCTATGTGTCTCAAAATGCTACATGTTAACTGGTATCTTATACACAGCTGGGTTATAGGGTCTGGATATTTCCTTACTAATACCCAACTGACAACTATTATTTGGCACCAGGGATAGCAAAATGATGTTGGAAGAGAGCTGCCCACAATCTCTTCACCCACTTCTTACCCCGTACTCTGATAGAGTCATTGTTTCCGTTGCTTCTCTGGGTGGAAACCAAAAAAAGAAAAAGTAAACCAACCCCATAGTGCATTCTTCACTTTATAGCTTCATAAGGATCTTTACAACATAATTACATGTCCTAATTATGAGATTACATACATTTCGTCACTTATATAATCAGGTGTAATTATAGTGCGTATTTGAACACACAATGGTAAAAATTACTTGAAGCAAAAATTACACAACTCAATACTATTTCATACAGCACTTATAGAATATGTTGCACAGACTCTCAAAAGAGGTGGGTCAGAATGAGTCTCTGTCCTCTCTGTGATTATTATATTGATTTTTCCTTAATTATAGCATCAGGAATGACTAATGTCATTTTGGAATATTCATCCTTTTAAAACTTTTTCTAGTAGCTCCCTGAGTTCTGGCTTCCTTTCCTTCCCTTTCTCATCCCCTCGTTCCTACTCCCTCACCCCTTTTTCCACCTTTGTTTTCTCCTTGCCCCCCTTCCATTGTACTAGGGGCTGGGAGAAGGATTTGAAATGACAGACTAATGGGGAGAAATGGAGAAAATTCATGGGACGTTATTTCCCACTAAAGTAATCTATGGGTCAAAACATTTGAGGACGTCTGCTTTAGAAGAGCTAATGTTGTTCTTAAGTGCCGTGGAGTTAGTTCCAACTCATAGTGACCCTGTATAGGGTTCCCAAGGAGCAGCTGGTGGATTTGAACCACCGACCTTGCCATTAGCACTCCAGTGTTTGTCCTAAAGTGCCACACCAGGAGTCCATAAGAGTTAATATGGTCTTTGAAATTGTCCAGTTTACTCCTCTGAGGGTGTTGCTGTTAAGTGGAGTCATTTTCAACTCATAGAGACCATGTATAGGGTTTCCTAGGAGTTACTAGTGAGCTTGAACCGTCAACCTTGTGGTTCCAACCTATGTTGCAGTGCGTTAACCTACACTAGGACTGAGAGGGTAGGCTAGGTGTAGTCAAGGTCTGTTGGATTTTGTGACCTTTACATGGAAATGTAAAAATGACCTTTATATGGGAATAAAAAAGACAGAAAGGAAAGTAAGCTTAGACTGTATTGTTGTTAGATGCCTTGGATTCAGCTTGACTCAGTGACCCTATGCACAACAGAAGGAAACACTGCCTGTCCCTGCGCCAACCTCCCAGTTGTTGCTGTGTTTGAGCCCACTGTGCCAATCCATCTCCTTGGGGCACAGACTAAAATGTACCTGAAATGACCCATTGCTGATGAGTTGATTCCAACTCACAGCGCCCCTAGAGGACAGAGTTGGGTTTCCAAGGCTGATATCTTTACGGAAGCCGACTGACGGTCATTCCTTTCTCAGAGTGACTGGTAGGTTGGCTGAGCACTTAACCACTGCATCACCAGGACTCCTGCACCAAATTAAGAGCCTTTAAAGTGTGTGTCCTGGTGTGGCACTGCAGGATAATACGCTAGACCGCAAGGTTGGTTTGAACTGCAAGTTCAGCAGTTCAACCCCACCAGCTGCTCCTCGGAAA
>NW_006408573.1:2551648-2565197 GCF_000296735.1 Chrysochloris asiatica
AAAAAAAAGAAAAGAAAGACTTGCCCCGCTCTGGAGAAGAAAGATGGATAAAATGCTCTTTGAACACACGAGTCTTTTTTTTTTTTTTTTTTGGTAAATATCGGTACAGAAGGGTTGCATTTATAGTTGGCTTTCCAGCCCTGTCTCTTGACCTTCTAATTACTTTATTTGAAACAGCACTGAGGGTATAATGAACCTGGAGGTTGCCTGTCCTTTGCTTTATCATAAATTAAAGCTGCTGGTTTGTGGAGGTGAAAGTGGAGGCAGAATGTTCATTACTGCTCAAGTGACGGCTTGTCAATACAGTGCTTTTTAGTTTGTTCTCGTCAGCACTTGCTGTGCATTTTGTTGGACCACTGGGAAATAAATACAACAAGATTATACATTTGGAATACCACAAGAGTTCACAGGGATGAAAAAAAAAAACAAACCCACAAATGATAAATTATATTCTTGGTAGAAAGTGACATGCTATCTTGTGCTATTAACAACCAAAGATAATTGCAACGAATTGTAATTGCAGTTTGCAACTTACAGTACAGTATATCCAACATCAATCTTAATAGTGAACAAAGCAATTTATATTAAAACTTAATTCACTTGGTAACTTTCTGCTGTATACATGGGAGCGAACCGATGTAGCTTTTCAGAAAGTTCAAAGGCATCTGAAACGTGGAGAGAAATGCTAATGCAGTAAGCCTTGGAGAAATATTGCATTACTACTTGTAATGAAAACAAATGTATGTCATTATCTCCTAGTTTGTGTTTATTTAATAAAATATGCAGTTTGCGCATTGGTGGATTTGCTGTTTCTGACCGGTTATGAAATCATGTTCTATTTGGAATCAAAGGCCAAACAGCACTAGTAATTAAGCATCTAGTATAAACAGTCTGCTTTTGAAGTGCCTACTATTTTAGGAGAATGCACCTGAATGCTTGAGCAGGTTTTGTATGGGGTATATCAGCAAACTAGGGTAACTTTATTCATGACTTTCCTAAGATTGAATGTCTTTGAAGCAAGAAAGGGAGATCTCCTGGAATTACTTAAGAGAACAAGCGTATTTGTTTTGTGAGCTTGACTGATGGCCAGTGGAGCAGTTGAGTGAAATCTCTAAACTGATTAGGGCTTTAGTTCAAATAATCCCCTACCTTTTTCATTAATTTATTCCTTAATGCTATTTTGCTGCTCTTCTACCAAGGATAATAATCTCACACTTGCTGACCCCATGAGTGGATGACCTGGAGCCCATAACTAATCTTATTTACTCTCCTGACCAGCCGAACTTCATTTACCTTGGCTGGATAAAGAGCCTGGCGTTGCTAAGTTCCCCTCCCTCTGAGTAATGAACGGGGAACCGTAGGCTTTCCCAGTCAAGATCCACAAGCAGCCTGGAGCAGTGGAAATTTGTGCCTCTACTCTTCCTTTCTTGAAAGTGTTGTTATGCTTTTAATTATTCATTAATTATTCATTTTCATAACTGAGTGATAGCCCATTAAGTTCATATACGATATCCTATCTAGTCTCCATTATTCTCCATTATTGAAAAGTTACTTTCACATAGTTTCACTACAGTGAAAAATCTCTGTAGGTATTTTCTTCATTTAGATAGTTTCTCTGGAATATATTTTTAGAAATAGAATTATTAAGCTAAAGTTACAAATCTTTGTGCAGTTCTTGCTTTACATTACCAAATATATGAAGTTTTTATAGGCTCTGGTAGTGTAGTGGTTACGAATTGGGCTGTGAACCTCAGGGTCAGCAGTTCGCAACTACCAGTTCCACAGGAGAAAGATGAGGTGTTCTGCTCCCGCAAAGATTTACAGCCTTGGAAACCCTGTACAGGGTCGCTATGATTCAGCACCGACTCCATGGCACACAGCCACCACCATGGAGTCCTGGTGTGATGCTGTGAATTAATACGCTGGACCACAAAGTTGATTTGAACCACAAGGTCGGTAGTTCAAGCTCACCAGCCACTCCTCAGAAAACTATACAGGGTTGCTATGGGTCGGAACCGTCTGGGCCCCTAACAACAACAACATGGTAGTTTATATTGCTACCAGCAGTGTATATTGGTACACATTTTATCATAGTAGGTTTGGGATTTATCCTGGTTCTTTCACTTACAAATTAAATTATATTGAACAAGTTAAGTTACTTAACCTCTCTGCCTCAGTTTTTTTTCCCATATATATAGATGGAATCATGAGAATAGTAACATTTACCTCATAGGTTAGCTGGAGTGTTTTATTAATATACATATATGTAAAGTTTTTAAAAGAATGCTGTTGTTAGGTGCAATGGTGTGCACAAACAGAACAAAACACTGCCCGGACATCCCTGTGCCAAATAACTGTTGGCATGTTTGAACCCAACATCGTTGTTGTCCAGCCCATTGAGGGATTTCCTCTCTTTTGCTGACCCTCCACTTATCTAACCATGATGTTCTTCTCCAGGGACTGGACCTACTAGGGACAAAATCTGCTTCTAAGTAGATTAGAAATAGACGAAATCTACTTCTAAGTAGACAGCCTCACTTCTAAGGAGCATTCTTGCTGTCCTTCTGAGACACATTTGTTTGTTTTTCTAGCATTCCATGGTACTGTCAACATTCCTTGCCAACACCATAATGTAAATTCATCTGTTCTTCTACAATCTTCCTTATTCATTATCCATTTGTACATGTGCATAAGGTGACTGAGAATACCATGGCTGGGGTCAGGCGCACCTTTGTCCTCACGGTTAGGTATTACTATTATTATTATTGCCAAAATTGAATTTTTCTACTAATTAATATCACCTTCCATTTAAGCTTCAGTTAGAAAAGCAAATGTTGTAGCAATTCATTGAGTCTCAATAGTCAATAAAATCCATAATAAGCAACTTCTTTATTCAGTGAAAAATTTAAATCACTTAGGCAAATGATAGATGAGCCGTTAGAAAGAATCTCACAATAATGAGTATTCTGTCTGTAAAGTAAAGACTCTTGTAAGTACTTTCTCTTAATTAGTAATAATAAAATAACTCGTATTCTGGACTCATCTAAATGGGATGAGTCTCATTTTCAGTGAGAATCCAGGTGCCCTACTTTGGGGTCTCGGGCTGTTCAGCATTGAAGAACGGCTTCAGGATGCTGCTGCTTTTTAAGTAAGACAACTGATTTTCTGAGTCCTTTAAATTTGGAAAGAGAATGTGAAATTTGTTGTTTTCTTAAAGAAAACGAAAGCATTTTCTTCTTCCATGGGAGTGGTTCCAATGAGCTACATCTGCTGTATCTTATTAAACTGGAAGGCAGCACCTTCCGCAGCAGATGGTTTTCAAACACAAGCCATGTGGATCCCTCAGAGTTCCCTGACTTAGAGTTCTTTGGTTGCAAACAACAGAAACAATTGCTGGTTAGCTTAAGCAAACAACAAAAACAAAAGAGGGAGATTGTTTTTTGAAAGCTCTGTGAGTTGTTGGTGTTGTTGTTATGTGCCATGGAGTTGGTTCCGACTCATAGCGACCCTGTACAGGGTTTCTGAGGCTGTAAATCTTTACAGGAGCAGAAAGCCTCATCTTTCTCCTGCGGAGCAGCTGGTAGTTTCTAACTGCTGACCTTAAGGTTCGCAGCCCAATTCGTAATCACTACACTACCAGAGCTCCTTAGCACCCATAAAAACTCACTCAGGACAGAAAGCAGTGCAGTCTCCAGGGTCCTGGCAGCAGGCACGAGTGGGCACTCCTTCACCAGGTCCTGCCGAACACACTCCAAACCGCTGTCATCCTTGATGCTCCGCTATGAATCAAAGTCGCATGGGGTCTCTGGTGGCTCTCGTATCTTCTTCTCAGCTTGCGGGGATAGGAAGCAGAGTACCTTGATGGCAGTGCCACTAAAACTGCACAACAGGGGAAGGAACACTGGAGTCCTATTTCTACAAGAAGGGGAAATAGAGGTTAGGTGGGAAAAAATATATTGTATAACTACTCTAATTTCTTCAACAAGATTGGTTAAGAATGTAACTAAACGAATACCCTCAAGTATTTGGACCACCCAGTGGCCATTGCTGAGTTTGAACAACCAACCTTGCAACCTCTGGTTGGTATTTTTCCCATAGTGCCACAGCAGGATTCAGCCCTAGATGGAAATGCTGTCTTGTTTTGATTAGTCAGTATGACAGAGGCTGTTCACATGATCGGGCATTGCGCAGGACATGTTTCTCATGTTTGGCTGCAGAGACCATAGATGTGAAAGCCAGTAGCTTCAGCAACATAGGGTTTCTTTTACTTTCATGTGAAAGAAGTCCAGAAAGAATAGAAGTATCATGGTGGTTCTATTATAACATAGCCAATGTACCTAGGTCCTTGGGTCTTCCTGCCCCTGACATACTTTGGACATGACTTCTATCATGAGGGACCATGGTGTTCTGTCATGGTCACAAGAAAACTGCTTCAGTCCCTAATATTTCATCTACATTACAGGCAGGAGGAAGGAAGAAAGGGAGTGGAGAACAAGCTGGGCCTACTAATTGTGTCTGCCCCCACCTCTTTTTAAGGAACTCTCCCAGGAGCCCTACCCAACAATTTCTATCTAGATTCTATTGGCCAAAACTTAGTCACACCTATCAATAAGGTGAAATCAAGAGATTGTTTTTCAGATGAGCACATTGTTGCTTCTGACAAAATGAAGATTTGGTAAGGGAGGGAGGAGGCGAGACACAGCCAGAGCGTATACCCTCTCGTGTGAAGTGAGCAGTCTTCAGCTCAGTTGAACCTCCTGGCGGCTTCTGATGCCCATCAGCATTAGAGACGAGAAGCCAGGGAACTAATAATGAAGCACTTTCTAGACTAGAGAGAGAAGTAAGTAGATTGAATGATGAAAACTTGGCCATTAAATAAAGTTCAAACATTTTCTTCTTGCCCAAAAACATTCACAGCAAACTGTGGAGTCAGAATTGAAGTAAAATGTACCATACCATTTTTCTTTAGCCTTTTTGCAATGCAACAGGACAATCAATACAAATCTTTGCAGTAATCATATATTGATTTTTCTAGAATATAACTCCATTTAAAGCACTTTTATCCCCAAGAGTAGAAACATTGGAGGCTATCAAAGGAGGAAGTAGGTTTCCTTGACCCCATCTTCAGTGCACAATTGATTAACAGAGAATAGTTATGAGAGAGAAGACAGCAGAGAGACACAAGAGAAAGAAGTCACAGAAAGGTTAATACTATATAAAAACAAGCATGTTTATGGGACATTAGGCTTTTAATTAAAATCATGAGATTGGGATGAAAAAAATGATATCATGTGAAAGTTTTGAGTACAAGATTTTGAGTACTTAGCTCCCTGTAACTGTTATTGTTAAGTGCCGACGAGACGAGTCGATTCCAACCCATAGCAACCCTGTAGAGGGTTTCTGAGGAGCAGCTGGTGAGCTTGAACCGCCAACCTTGCAGTTCAAACTGATTTTGCAGCCCAACGCATTAACCCACAGCGCCACTCCAGGACTCTTTTATAATTGTGTCATCCCCAAACCCCACTTGCTCACAGAAATACCTACAGTTGAGGAATTGGCAGAGCTGTGAATGGACAGGAATTGGGAAAGCTGTGATAAGCAGCCGACTGCTGCTTCTAGGCCTGGGGCTAATACGCTGGCTTGCTAAAGGAAGGGGTGATGATCCTGTTTCTGTTTTGTTCTGAGTCTTTGTTGCATATTAAACTACAACTTTAAACCAAACCCTATTGCCAGCAAGTCGCTTCTGACTCTTAGTGACTCTTTCACTCCAAATAAGTAGAACTGCTCTGTAAAGTTTCCAGTCTTTCCAGAAACAGACTGCCACATTTTTCTCCCACAGAGCAGTTGGTGGGTTCAAACCACAGACCGTTTTGATTTAGCAAATGCTTACCCACTGTGCCACCAGGGCTCCTTAAACTACAAGTACAGCATGTATCATATTGAATATTCCTTTGCTCCAGACAAAGCTAAAGGAAGAAGAAAAACATATAAAATAA
The DNA here is from genome assembly GCF_000296735.1 of Chrysochloris asiatica. Lineage (NCBI taxonomy): Eukaryota > Metazoa > Chordata > Mammalia > Afrosoricida > Chrysochloridae > Chrysochloris > Chrysochloris asiatica. Next base: position 2,557,645 of record NW_006408573.1, read on the forward strand.
CCCTCATTTTTGTTCCTTTCCTTAAGAAAATTAAACACGACACGACAACCACATCCCCTCTTCCCCATCATTTTATCCCCTAAAGATTAAAAATAATAATCCGCCCTCTGAAAATCCTTAGAGTTTATGTCTGCTGAATGTTTTTATGCACAGATGTCTTCATATAATTGGTCGGCAAGATTGAAAAAAACATGCAAGTTCGGCTCTGCCTCTGGTTTGAGGAACTGGGGTGTCGCCAAAACTGAGGATGATGTCTCAGAAAGCAATCCCAAATTAAGGTGTTTTTGCGCACTCCTTACTGAAAAAGGCAAGAGGGCATCCCGGTTTTCTCTTTGTTTACAGTACATTGTTCTCAGTATATTTCTCTCCCTAAGTCCCTCTAGTGTTTTGTATCAAGGCTGAGTTGTCACAAACAAGGTCTTATTAAATTAAAAGGTGCATGTCGCCTCATTATTCTTCTCCATGTGCTCTACTTGATACTGTTTATTTTACTAGCAACTTTGGGAGTTTGGTTTGGTTTTTTTGTTTTGTTTTGTTTTTGTGCTTCAGGCAAAGCAACTAGTACACATTGTCAGATAAAGTATCTTATCTGTCAGCAGCACCCTAGTGAATTAATCATAATTCAATAGGCTTACTAATCAAGATTTGAGATGAATGTTTTGATAGAGCAATCAGATTTGTCTAATCTATCATGAGATGACAGTTGCTGCGGGCAGAGTGAGGACTTGGCATTGGCAGACGTGTTTCTGATCCCTTTGGCTTGGTCCACTCGTTGGGAAGCCTGGTTGATTATAGCAGTGGACCTCAGCATTGTGACTAATTAACTGCTGTTTCTTACCCTGCGCGACCCTTCCTCCCCCTCCTACCAATTTTCAGAATAGCTTGGGGTGGAGTTCAGCTCTTGCAAACTTGTCCATGTGAGCAACAGGTTTGGGGATATAGTGTTCCCTTTGTCATTTTCACCTGATAACAATAGTCTGCCAAGGCAAGTGATTTATGATGTCTTGGAAATAATCGTTAGAGAAAAAGATAAGCTTAGTGTCTTAGGCTAGGTTCTTTAAAGATGCAAAACCAGTGAACCATATATGTGTATATAAAGAGAAAATTCTATCAAGGAAATGACTCACACAGTTATAGAGTTGCCAGTCTGGGTCAGATGAAACGAGATCAGTTGGTCACATGGCAGGCAGGCAGGCAGGTAGGTAGGTCTGGCAGCTAAGGAGGCAGGCTGTTGATGACTCCCAGGATTGACAGGGAACAAAGGAGTCCAAGGAACCAGACTTTGGAGGATGAGTCACATGCAAGATTCACACCCAGCAGTGCTCGAGTGTCCAATATACTGAAAGCAGGCCACAGCCTCCAAAGGAGCTTCCTTTCCATTGATTGACTGCTCGTAGTGGAGCTTGTCATTGAATTGATCACATTATATTAGATCTCATCATGGAGGTTAGCTATGTTTCAAATGCCAAAACACTGACAATCTTGGCTCAGTCAAGTTGACACCAAACCTTAACTATTACAGTTAGTAGTTTGTCAAATGTTTCTAATTACTACTCTTGACACATCACTTAATACTAAAATTTGTACCACCACTCATCTGTTAGTTTGTCATAGAGGGTAGGTCAAAAAGTATTGCTTCAAAATCATGAAACCTTAACTAAATAAAAACATCAAATTGTGAAATAGCTATTCTTTCTCTAAATACCCTCAATTTAGGTCTATGCACGTCCGGAGGTGGTGTTTCCATCACTTCAACTCGTCCCTGGATATCCTGCACTTTTATTTGTTGTTCTTATGTGCCGTGGAGTCGGTTCCGACTCATAGCAACCCTGTACAGGGTTTCTGAGGCTATAAATCTTTCTCCTGCAGAACAGCTGATAGTTTTGAACTGCTGTCCCTGAGGTTCGTAGCCTGATTTGTTACCACTGAGCTACCAGAGCTCCACTTTGATTTACACCACATCAAAATGGCAGTGTGGGCATCCTCAAGGGGCTCGAACCGTGTTCCTCTGATATGTTCTCTTGAGTTTTGAGGATAAATGAAGTATGAAAGGACAAGATCAGTGATGTAGGGTATATGGGGATAAGATTTCTCAACAAAATTCTCTTAGGACAGCTCTTGCTACCTTTCAGGTGCACTGTCATGGAAAAATTTCTTGATGCAACTTCCTTTTTTTTTCTTATCAATGCAGTTTTCAGATTTCTTAAATTTCTCCCTAGTAAGTCCTCATTATCATATAGCATTCTTCAAGAAAATATCTCAAGATTATCCCTTTGGAATCTCCAAAATAGTCTCCATAACCTTCTAAGCTGACCTGTTGGCTTTGAATTTGTTTGGTCCAGCACTGTTTTAATTGGAAGCACTGTTTTAATTGGACCTCTTTGGTGAAGGCACCCTAACAGGTGTAAGACAAGTGTATTACTGAGGGAACTCATCTGCAGCCATCCACTGATCACAAAGACATGTGTAAACAGATTGTGTTTGCAATAACCCGTGCATGTATGAACCGGAGCCCTAGTAGCAGTGCTTTTTGGCTTGCCCTTATATTATGATCGCTTCCTAATTGCTGTGATGTTGTAAGCTATGGTATCGGCATTTCAGATGCCCATAGGGCCAGCCATGGTAGATAGGTCAGTGGAGCTTCCAGATTAAGATTGGAAAGGACCAGTTGAGCTACTTCAGAAAAACTTGGCCAATGAAAACCATATAAATAACAGTAGAACATCGTATGCTCTTATATCAGAAGATGAACCCCTCAGCCTGGAAGACACTCAACATACAACGGGGGGAAGATACCTCCTAAAAGTAGAGAAAATCTTTATGTTGTCGGTAGAGGAAAGCTTTCAGAACCTTCGTTTGTGATGTGGTGTGACTTAAAATGAGAAGAAACAGCTACAAACATCCGCTGATCATTGGAATGTGCGAAATAGGAATCTAAGAAAATTGGAATTGTCAGAAGTTAAACGGAACACATAAAGATTAGTATCCTAAACATTGGTGTTGCTGATAAGTACCGCCAAGCTGGTTCCAACTCAAAACCACCCTGCATAGAGTTTCTGAGGAGTGGCTGGTTGGGTTTGAACTGCCGACCTTGTGGTTGAGACCGACTTCATGGTCTAGTGCTTTATCCTACAGTGCCACACCAGGACTCCACTAAACTTCACTAAACATTAGTGAGCTGAAATGGGCTGGTATTAGCCATTTTGAATTGTATAATCCACTGTAAGTTAAGTACTGAACTGCTAATTCCAAAGTTGGCAATTCAAACCCACCAGCCACCTCTTGGAAACGCTATACAGGGGTTGCTGGGAGTTCTGGTATGGCACTGCAAGATAAGCACTAGACTGCTAAGTGCAAGCAGTTCAAACCCACCAGCTGCTCCTTGAAAATCTATATTGGGTCACTATGAGTCAGAAATGCCATGACGGTACTTAACAACAACAGTGAGTCGGAACCGACTCAGCAGCACTAAACAACAACATAGAAAACCAAAAGGGAAGAACACACTCAACATTTCTCAAGATAAAAGAACTGAAGGATTCTATGGGAAAAATGCAAGAATCATAGAAAGAAGATGGAAGAAATTCAGAGTCACTATACCCAAAAGAATTGGTTAACATTCAGCCGTTTCAAGAAGTAGCATATGATATAGGATTAGTGGCACTGAAGGAGGAATCCCAAGCTAGCAGATGGCATTGGCAAAACACAAGACTCCAGGAATTGACAGAATGCCAGCTGAGATGTTTCAACAAATGGATGCAAGGCTGCAAGCACCTATGTGTCTACACCAAGTTGGCCAACCAACTAGAAGAGGTCCATTTGCGTGTTTATTCCAAATAAAGGTGATCTGGCAGATGCAGGACTTTGTCAATAATATCATTAATATTACCACATCTAAGTAAAATGTTGCTGAAGATAATTAAAATCATTGCAGCAGTACGTTGGCAGAGAACTGCCAGAAATTCAAAATTCAGAAGAGAACTAGGAATGAGACATCATTGCTGTTGTGGATGGAGCCCGACTGAAAGCAGAGAATACCAGAAAGATGCTTACCTGTATTTCACTGGCTACACAGAGACATTCGATTGTGTGTTATAACAAGTTTCAGGGAATATTATGAAGACTGGGAATTCCAGAACACTCAATTTTGCTTATATGGAACCTGTAAAATGATCAAAAGGCAACCATTGGAACAGAACAAGGGATACTGTGTGAATTATCATCAGGAAAGGCGTGTGCCAAGGTTGTATCCTTTCACCACACTTATTCTGTCTGTATGCTCAGCAAATAATCTGATAAACTGGACTATATGAAAAAGTACACCTGATAGGCTCATGAACAACCTGGGGTATGCAGATCCTTGTGCGTTGAAAGAGGACTTGAAGCACTTACTGATGATCAAAGACTGTAGTATGGATCACACTTCAATATAGAGAAAACAACAATTCTCACAGCTGAACCAATAAGCAATATCATGATAAATGCAGAAAAGATTGAAGTCGTCAAGGAAGTAATTTTACTTGGATTCATAATCAACGCCCCTAGAAGCAGCAGTCAAGAAGTCAAATGACATATTGCATTGGGCAAATCTGCTATAAAAGACCTCATTAAAGTGCTCAACAAGCAAAGAATAAAGTGCACCTGACCCAAGCTATGAATTGTTCTTTCAAATGCCCTAATGCATGCAAAAGTTGGATAAAGAATATGAAGCACCAAAGAAGAACAGATGCCTTTGAATTATGGTGGTGAAAAATGGACAAATCTGTCTTCCAAGAAGTACAGCCATAATGGTCCATAGAGGCAAGGATGGCAAGACTTCATGTCACCCACTTAGGACATGTGTCAGGAGGGACCAGTCCCTAGAAAGAACATCACACTTGGTGTAGAGGGGCAGAGAACAAGAGGAAGACCCTCAATGAGAAGGATTGCACAATGGGCTAAAACATGGGGAAGATTGTGAAGATGGCCCAGGTGGGGCAGTTTTTGTCTGTTGTACATACAATCACTGTGAGTTAGAACGGACTCAAGGACACCCTAGCAAAACCACATTCTTGGGAATTATTTATAGCATCGTTTGCATATTTGTTCAATTTGATAAAATAAATAAAAGTTTTTGTTGTAGATTGATTATTTTCTCATAAACAGTGTTGAAAGTTCTGATGTAAAGTCCGGGAATAATAAGTGAAACTGTTTCTATTATGTGGTTGTTGTTGTTAAGTGCCGTTGAGTCAGTCAAGTCATAGCGACCCTGTCTGTATAGAGTTCCAAGGAGCGGCTGGTGAATTTGAACCGCTGACCTTGCAATTCAAACCAACCGTGTGGTCCAGTGTTTAGCCTACAGTACCACAACAGTGTAGAGAAAATTCCATTTTGAGGTTCTCCTAATCCTCTCTCCTTGACATCTGTCTCTGACGTCATTTTGCCTAATAAAATCTACAATGGTATATAGGGTCACCTCACCTTGTTCATATAGGAGGTAAATGATAGTTCTAGAATTCGCTCTACAATGGCATGAGATGAACCCAGATCAAGGATGTATCAGCGACATTAATAAGAGTCCACCATAGCAGATTCTATTCACTGGCCTTTTTTCCCCTTTGTGATACCTCTTAATCAGTTATGAGGAAGAAATGCTTCCATTTCACTGCATGTTACCAATAAACAGTCTTGATTTATCTTGTCTTTTGGAAACAAAGAGTCCCGATACTTATCCTACAGCATGGTTCACAAACCTACCAGATGCTCCTTAGAAATCGTATACAGGGTCACTATGAGTCAAAACTGACGCGATGGAACCTCATGACAGTAACAACGGAAAGAAAGGAACAAAAATCCATGTTGTATAAAAAGCGTTCTGTGAGAGACCTTGGGACTGTGTGGGGAATGCCTCTGAAAGGTGGGAGGCATTTGGACGTTTGGAGCTCTCTTTCCATACATTTATGTTACCTATCTACTGAACCTTTGTCTCCATTGTTTCTTTTTCTCTAGCTCCCAGTGACGACCAAAACAGGCCTATATAAACAAAATTAGAGCAACCAATTTAACCGTGCATATTTGGGAAAATTAGACATAAAAATATGGAAATTAAACTCTAGTAAAGGGACTCCTGGTATGGTGCTCTGGGTTAATGCACTGGACTGCAAAGTCAGTTTGAACAGCAAAGTTGGAGGTACAAGTTCACCAGCCATTCCTCAGAAACCCTATACAGGTCGCTATGGGTCAGAACTGACTTGACGGCACTTAACAACAACAAAGAATCTAAATAGCATCACAAGACACTATATGATTGTTAGGTGAATTTTACACTCTCTTTTAGAAAAAAAAAAAAAATGTTCTTGGACTACTAGGTGCTGTGGACTGGACTGCTAGCCACAAAGGAGACAATTCAAACCTACCAGCTGTTCCTCGGAAACCCTATGCAGGCTCACTGTGTATCAGAACTGACTCAACTGCGCTTAACAACAAATAGAAACTAGTTGTGGATCCCTGAAGTAATAAGAAATTAAAGAATTTTCTTTAATAATGTCTTTTGTTTTATAAGTTTCCATACAAATAAACAATCTTGTCTATGAAACTGATAAAAGCATTATATTATCACTGAAATGAAACATAACATTTTTAAATTCTCATAAAACTCATTGAGAAAATGCCAGTGGATTCCATAGACTCAGGTAAGTTCCAAGTATGATGGATTCATTTCAAGCTATATGATTAGGTAAGACTTAGGGAATAGGCTCCACCACTTGTCTGTCAGTTTGTCGTACTGTGGTGGCTTGTGAGTTGCTGTGATTCTGAAAGCTATGCTACCGGTATTTTAAAAACCAGCAGGGTCATCCGTGGTGGACAGGTTTTAGATGAGCTTCCAGATGAAGACAGACTAGGAAGAAAGAGTGATGAATTACTTCCAAATATTTAGTCACTGAAAACCTTATGAATAGCGCAGAAACACTGTCAAATATAGTGTCGAAAAATGAGCCCCTCAGGTTGGAAGGCACCCAAAATGCGACTGGGGAAGCACTGCCTCCTCAAAGCAGAGTTGGCCGTGATGACGCGAATGGAGTAAAGTCCAGGGGACCTTCATTTGCTGATGGGGCACGACTCAAAATGAAGAGAAACAGCTGTAAACATCCATTGAAAATCAGAACATGGAATGTACAAAGTATGAATCTGGGAAAATTGGAAGTTGTCAAAAATGAAACAGAATGCATAAACATCAATATCTTAGGCATTAGTGAGCTGAAATGGACTAGTATTGGCCATTTTGAATCTGACAACAACATGGTTTACTATGCCGGATATGACGCATTGAAGAGGAATGGTGTTGCATTCATCGTCAAAAAGAACATATCCAGATCAGTCATGAGGTACAAAGCTGTCTGTGATAGGATTATATCCATGCACCTACAGGGAAGCCCAGTTAGTACTACTATTATTCAAATGAACACACCAACCACTAAAGGCAATGAGGATGAAATAGAAGAATTCTACTAACTTCTTCAATCTGCACTGGATCAAACATGTAATCAAGATGTATTGCTCATTACTGGTGATTG